>NW_020529085.1:0-164907 GCF_003368295.1 Carassius auratus
AGCGTAGAGGGGACCGTGCATTTGCAGTGGCTGGGCCACGACTCTGGAATATCCTGCCTTTAGAGATCAGACTGGCCCCTTCCTTGTCTATTTTTAAATCTTTGCTAAAAACTTTTTTATTTCCTTAGTGTACTGACTACTGTGTTATGCTACATTTTGAAATGGGTGGTTTTAAATTTTTTGTCTGGTCAATTTTTATGATGTGTAATATTCTTGCTCTTATGTAAAGCACTTTGGGTCAGCCAAGGAGGCTGTTGTAAATGCGCTATATACAAATAAATTGAACTTGAACTAGAACTTGAACTTGATATGGCAGTTAAAGGGTTAATCCGAATCATCTATGACTTTAAAATCACATTCACAGAACAATAATATATATATATATATATAATAATAATATATACTTTAGTAACACTTTACAATAGATTTCATTTATATAACATTATGTTACAATGAAACAATATTTATATAGCATTCATCATGTCAGTTAATATTCCAAACTTAAACATTAAAACATTGTTTTATTGTGATTTTTTCCAAGCACATTTTACCAATTCCAAACCATATCAATCTTAATAACTAACCATTATTTTTTATTTAATCATTTATGAGTGCTATACAATAGTCCAGGAAAGCTGGAAGAGAAAAACAGGTCAAGAAGAACTGACAAAAGAATTGCAAAAGAATTAGGAATTAATGTGAAGAATTAAATTTTTAGTCAATTCTGCAAGACAGACTTTCAGGAAAGGAGGTGGAATAAAAATGAGCTCCTAAATCTTAATCCCAGATTCTGGAAGATATATTCCTCAAACCATCGGACAAGAGAGGGTGGTGCTGGTCCTTCACGAGTCACTCTAATCTGTTCATTAAGCCTATATATAAAGTCTTAATATATAGTATTTCACAATACTTCATGGTATTCTAATTAAATAATTTTTTGGAATCTTAGATCTCTCAGAACCTGACACATTGTAATTCTGAGACTCCAGGAAAGTGGCAGTTCTGTAAAATGTTGGCGCTGGAGACTAAATGCTCACTGATAGTTTTCACACCTAATTCACTTAAAACACACACAAACACACACACACACAGTGACAGAGGGACAGAGTGACATCAGATGTATGTTTTTTAATTTTCTGTCATCCATATAATGTTGTATAGTCATGAAACTATGCATATTTCCTCAGAATGACTTGTCTTCTATGTGTACATTTTTTTGAAGTGTTTAGAAGCTGCACTTTTTTTTACTGGTTCCTTTTTACTATTATTTCAAAAAATCACCACGACAAAACCATTCAAGCTATCCAAAATTCATTCACACCTGTTCTGTAAGATTAATTCTTTAAACAGTGGTAAAAGAGGATGTGGTGCTGAACCTTCAAGAGTCACTTAAAACGTATCTGTCCATAAAGCCTATTAAGAATTATTCTTAATATACAGTTCACAATACTTCAGCTTGTTATTCTAATTAAGTGAGGGTCATTTTATCAGTAAAATTCCTAAAATACATATTATTTTTATTTGAAAGATTTCTATAAATTATTTAAATCATACTCGTTTCTCTCCAATAATTATTTAAAAGTAATCCTATAGCTCCCTCTGGTGGCCATTATAGGTACTAAGAATTGCAAGCTTGATTTATAAGTTATGATAGTTTTAATTTTATGCTGGCTCTTGAAAATGATAAAGCTATGAAACTTACTGTGCTTCCTTCAAATGAGGACTTCTACTTATATAAAAAATTATGAAGAGTTAGAATGAAAAATTTTAAAGATATAGTAAAATAACTATTGTATTTTTATGTTACTTTAATAAATCTCTATGGCAACACCATTTAAGCTATCCTAAACCCATTCACAATTTCAGTATATTGGCATCATGTTGAAAAAGGAGTATGGAGTAGTATGAGGAGGAGTATGAATTCATTTACAGGCTGATTTTATCATAAATCCACAATAAAATTTCTGAGTTCTGTATCAATCTGTGTTGTTGTTTGTTTATTTTTATCTTTTATTTTTCATAGGAAGATAACTGACCCTTTACTCTCCTTTTTAATAAATGTGCTTATAAACCAAGGACAAGCTATTTATAGCTGTATTTATAAACTGCTTACTACTGACTATTAATATTGGGACAAGGCTTTATAAAGCATGAACTGACTATTTACTAATGAGTGCAGTTATTATAAAGTGTTATCAATGAATTTGCTAATGTTAACAAATTAGACATTATTTTACAGTGTTATCAAATCCTTAAATGACTCATAAGCATTTGTGAAAGTTCTGCTTGCATTACAGCTTAGTATTGATCTGTGAGCTGAACAGATTTACTGTTACATCTATGAGATTATGTAAATTCAAATAAATATAATGTCACAGGATGTCATAGGTCAGTATCAAATGAGTTTGAAATTATTATTTGCAGCACAAATAAGTTTTTTTTAGGATTTTTAAAAATCCCTAAAACTGACAGAAAAAGGTTAAGGCCTAAGCTATTTCTATGTGAGTGGCTAAATTTATTTTTGTTTTCATAATTGTAATACACAAACTATGAAATTATACAAAATGTATAAAAAGGTAAATAAATAAATACGCACACATTAAAAAAGCAGCCAAGTCGAATGAGTTTCCTTTTTTATATAGATTAAAATTGAAGACAGAAGCAAGTGGTAAATGTGGTCACTTTAATATTCAAATCCAGTAGATCCAGTTTATGTTCACGTGGCTGTTTTCGTTTATATTCGCCAAGCTATTATGTATTTTGAAATAATCTTGTCCGTTATGTGTTCGTTCGTACGACGAAAGACAGAAACCTGCAGCTCGAGAGATATGTTATTCTGCCAGTCGCGCTTTCAAATAGTCTTGCACACTTAAACAGGTCACAAACACCTGCATTTAGCTCTTGTAGTGTTACAATGGGTTTATTGTGTGCATTTGTGGTAATATTTTATTTAAAAAAGCTCTTAAACAAGAATAAATTCGTTTGTTTTGAGCTCGACACTGTACGCGCTGATCGGAGGCGTGATTTCAGATAGGCAGCCACAAATATTTCATTTTCACACAAACAGTTCAAAAACATCTGAATTTAGCTCTTGGTGTGTTCTAATTGGTTGATTGTGTGATATCGCTGTAATAATTTATTTTTAAAAGCTTTAAAACAGGAATAAATTCGTTTTTTCTGAGCTCTTTACTCCAGACGCTCGTGGTCACAGCGGTGATTCATCTCTCCTATTTCTCACGTATCTCTGGCCAGAAATAATTTATCCATGAGCCCTGAACCGGTAATAATCAGATATGTTGGTTTAGCTTGTCAGTGTGAATTAAATCTAAGTATTTATTTGTATTTTTAACCGATTTAAAAGTGAAAGTAAAAGTTCGGGAATTGAACCTGTAGGGGCGCAATTTCTCTCAGACAATGGAAGTCTGAAGCACATATACTAAAACAGAGGGACAGAGTGAGATGAGATGTCTGACAGTTTTTTAATTTTCTGTTATCCATACAGTGTTGTAAAGTCGTTAAACTATGCATATTTCCTCAGAATGACTTTTTCATCTGTATGAAAAAATTCTTTGACGTGTTTGGAAGCTGCAATTTAAAAATACAATAATGATTCCCTTTGTAAGGTCATTTAAAAAAATCACCACGGCAAAACCATTCAAGCTATCCAAAATCCATTCACAATTTAAGTTCCTATCAGAAATACTGATGTGTGTTCAGAGTTTTGTGAGATTATAAGTATGTTATTTGCCTCAAAATCACCTGAGAAGTATTCCAGTTTGACATGTTGCCACGCCAACAATTTTTTAGATATCAATATCCCCCTTGCAGATTTATATCGGCTGTGTTTTAACATTATTCTGATGAAGTTTGAAGCAAATCGAGTAATAATAAGATGCTGAATTCAAATCATTTTGAAAATGACACACTTCCTTCTGCCAGTTGGTGGCGCTATAACTTTGACTCCTAATAGTCACATATATGCGATCGACATCATACAACGAATAATCTGATGAAGTTAAAATCAGGAAATGTATGTGGACGGTATTAGACACTTCCTGTTTCTCATTTCTCGCCATAATTTCAACGCCTCGCCACGAGCAAACCGTTCGAGATATCAAAAATCCCCTGGCAATTTTTCATCCCCAGTGTCTTGAGATCATGTTGACCAAGTTTGGCGGCAATCGAGAAAAAAACCTATGACAAGTATTTCAAATTCCAGAGCATGCGCTTTTTACATAACTCTAAAGAGCTGACTTCCTGTTGGGTGGAGCCTATGACATGCAATACGAAAGTTGTTCGGCACGATGAGATCTATATGTGTACTGAGTTTCATATGAATATGTGCAAGTATGTGTGAGCTATACATCAACATTTCTGACTGTGTTCCAGGGGGCGCCGTAGAGCCCCTGTGCCACGCCCGGGTCCCAGCCTCTGCAGGCTCCTAAAGGCCACAGATTCCAAAGTGTGCGCAAATTTTCAAGAGTTTTTGAGTATGTTAAGGACCCCAAAAGCCCCCACAACTTTGACGAAAAATTTGAATACTAAACCCTAAATAGCCAACTTCCTGTTGGGCGGAGCCTATGATATGCAATACAAAAGTTGTTTGGATTGATGAGATTTATATGTGTACCGAGTTTCATTCGTCTACGAGCAAGAATGTATGATATATGGCCCTCCATATTCCAGGGGGCGCTGTAGAGCCCCTGTGCCACGCCCGTGTATCAGTCTCTGCCCGGCCCTAATGGCCGCAGGTTCCAATCTGTGTGCCAATTTTCAAGACTTTTTAAGCACGTTAAGGGCCCCAAAAGCCCCCGAGACGTTGGAAAAAAAAAATAATAATAATAATAATAATAATAATAAATAATCCTAAGGAAAACAATAGGCCTCTCGCCCTTTGGGCTTGAGCCCTAATAATAATAATAATAATAAATAATCCTAAGGAAAACAATAGGCCTCTCGCCCTTTGGGCTTGAGCCCTAAAAACAAAGCAGATACAAGAGGGTCCTCGCACCTCGGTGCTCGGGCCCTAATAATAATAAACAGAGCAGATACAATAGGGTCCTCACACCATCGGTGCTCGGGCCCTAATAATAAACAAAGCAGATACAAGAGGGTCCTCGCACCTCGGTGCTCGGGCCCTAATAATAATAATAATAATAAACGGAGCAATTCCAAGAGGGTCCTCACACCATCGGTGCTCGGGCCCTTATAATCCTAAAGAAAACAATAGGGCTCTCGCCCTCCAGGCTTGAGCCCTAATAATCCTAAGGAAAACAATAGGGCTCTCGCCCTCCAGGCTTGAGCCCTAATAATAATAACAGATAATCCTAAGGAAAACAATAGGGCCCTCGCCCTCCAGGCTTGAGCCCTAATAATAATAATAATAATAATAAATAATCCTAAGGAAAACAATTGATTTGAAATTTGAAAACAATTGAAAACAATTATTATAATAATAATAAGAAGAATAATCCTTAGAAGAACAATAGGGCTCCTTGCCCCTTCGGGCTTGAGCCCTAGTAAGAATAATCCTTAGAAGAACAATAGGGCTCTTCGCCCCTTCGGGCTTGAGCCCTAATAAGAATAATCCTTAGAAGAACAATAGGGCTCTTCGCCCCTTCGGGCTTGAGCCCTTATAATCCTTAGAAGAACAATAGGGCTCTTCGCCCCTTCGGGCTTGAGATCTAATAATCCTTAGGGGAACAATAGGGCCCTGCGCCCATTGGCTCGGGCCCTAAAAATAATAATCCTAAGGAAAACAATAGGGCTCTTGCCCTCCAGGCTTGAGCCCTAATAATAAACGGAGCAATTCCAAGAGGGTCCTCACACCATCGGTGCTTGGGCCCTAATAATAATAATAAACGGAGCAATTCAAAGAGGGTCCTCGCACCATCGGTGCACGGGCCCTAATAATAATAAATGGACCAATTCCAAGAGGGTCTTCGCACCATCGGTGCTTGGGCCCTAATAATAAACAAATTAGATACAAGAGGGTCCTCGCACCTCGGTGCTCGGGCCCTAATAATAATAATAAACAAAGCAGATACAAGAGGGTCCCCGCACCTCGGTGCTCGGGCCCTAATAAACAAAGCAGATACAAGAGGGTCCTCGCACCTCGGTGCTCGGGCCCTAACTAGACGGATGTACTGTTACTTCCTCTACAGTCAGAAATCTGGGTGTTATATTAGACAGCAATTTGTCTTTTGAAAATCATATTTCCAATGTTACAAAAACTGCATTCTTCCATCTTAGAAACATTGCCAAGCTACGAAACATGTTATCTGTTTCTGATGCAGAAAAGCTAGTTCATGCATTCATGACCTCTAGACTGGACTATTGTAATGCACTTCTAGGTGGTTGTCCTGCTTCGTCAATAAACAAGCTACAGGTAGTCCAAAATGCAGCAGCTAGAGTCCTTATGAGGTCAAGAAAATATGATCATATTACCCCAATTTTACAGTCTCTGCACTGGCTACCTATTAAGTTCCGTATCAGTTACAAATTATCATTACTTACCTATAAGGCGTGTTACGACCCTTCTTTAGCTCTTAATAATCTAGGGATTGAGAAGGGGAACATTAAACCAGTTCGGGCACCTGTCAACCATATCACTGAATGAAATGAGAAAACAGAGAGACACGAGAATCACATGAAGTTAATTTTAATAATTGTAAAATAACCATTTTACATCAAGAAAACCAATATTTAAACAAAGATAATTTTTAGGAACTGAGGAGGACAAAGGGGAAACCTGGATTGTGCCAAATAAAACAACAATCAAAAAGGAAACTAACTAAACCATTTCCATCTACTCCTAAACTAAAAACAAAAGATCAAAAAGAAAAAGTCTTCAACGTCCGTGACGTCGTAACTAAACTACTCTAACTAATCAAACCAAAAATACAGAGGGTGGCACAAATCCCTAAACTAGTGTGCATAGACAAAATTAACTCTAAATGTGTGCAAATGTATGTCACGTGACATGCTTACCTAAACCCCTTTTTCTCCTTCCAACTTAACCCAGCTTTGAAGAGTTTTTTAAAACTTCAAAAGCTCACACATAAGGAGTTAAATCACAACAGGCAATATTCACATGACAAACTTACTTAACAAAAGGCACAGCACAAACAAAATCAAAGCAAAAAGTCTCTCTCTTGCACTGGCAGTAGCATCTCACTTAAATAGCTCTTCTCCAGGTGTCAGGCGTTGGGATGATTAGGATCACGCCCTCACAGGGCACATCCAATCAACTCGTCACAGATGATTGACAGGCCAAACAGCAAATCAGCAACGGCCTGTTAGCGACAGTGAAAGAGAGGCAAAAAGACACAGAAGAGAAACAAAACACACAGAAATGCTAACAGTCCCTAAGGACGTAACACCCCCACATTTAAAATCAAACTCATCGTTTGATAAAGAAAACAAACACTAAACAAGGGAATTCCTATCATACCCACATACCTAAAAATCAACCCCTAGAAAGAGCATCGGCAAGGATGTTCTCCGAACCTTTCTTGTGATGAATTTCCAAGTGATAATTCTGAACAAACAGAGCCCAACGCATCAATCGTTGGTTTGCATTGTACATGCGAGACAGAAACACAAGGGGATGATGATCAGTAAACACAATTGTAGGCAAACTGGAAGAACCCAAATAGACTTCAAAGAACTGTAAGGCTAGTAGCAAGGCTAGGGTTTCCTTTTCAATGGTAGAATAATTTGATTGATGTTTATTGAATTTACGTGAAAAGAAACAAACTGGATGGTCCACACCATCTTCACCCTCCTGAATCAGGACTGCTCCAGCGCCTACTGCGCTTGGGTCGACCTCCAGCTTGAACGCACGATCAAATTGAGGAGCCGCCAGAACTGGACTGGTACACATCAAAGCCTTAGCATTCTCAAAGGCCACCTGACACTCTTCAGACCACACAAAAGTCTGCTTGGGGCTGAGGAGGTTAGTAAGAGGAGTTACTACGGTGGCAAAATTCTTACAAAAACCTCGGTAGTAACCAATCATACCCAAAAATCGTCTTAACTCTCGCCGTGTAACAGGTACAGGAAACTTCGTAATAGCCACCACTTTTTCTTCTACCGGCTGTACTTGCCCATTTCCTACCTGCTTTCCTAAATAGGTCACAGTGGCTTGACCGAACACACACTTAGCGAGGTTAAGTGTTAAAGACGCATGTTTTAAACGTTCAAACACCATACGCAACAATGACAAATGCTCTTCCCAGTCATTAGAAAAGATCACCAGGTCATCCAAATATGCCTTACAGTTTGGTACCCAAGCAAGGACGATCTGAATCAATCGCTGGAACGTAGCAGGGGCATTTCGTAACCCGAATGCCATAACCTGATATTGTAAAAAGCATTTTTGGTATGCACTAGAAACCCGATGTTCAATAGACAAAGACTTTAGTGTTTGAGTAAAAACTCGCGACAAAAAATTTGTACCTTGGTCTGTTTGGACAACTTTAGGAAGTCCAAAGGTAGAAAAGAACTTAGTCAAAACTTTCAAAATGACAGGAGCCGTAATCTTCCGCAATGGAATAGCTTCAGGAAATCTGGTCGCTCTACACATTATCGTACATAGATATTGATTACCTGCTTTCGTTTTCGGTAATGGTCCGACACAGTCAACCAGTACCTCTTCAAACGCTTCTCCTATAACCGGGATAGGAGACAGTGGAGCAGGTGAGATAACCTGATTCGGCTTTCCTGCAATTTGACAAGTATGACACGTACGACAAAATTTGGCGACGTCCCGCTTCAACCCAGGCCAAAAAAAATGCTGAAGAATACGCTGGTAAGTTTTCGTTACCCCCAAATGTCCAGAGAGCAAATGTTCATGCGCCACACACAATACATGAGAACGATATTTATTTGGAACTACCACTTGATATACCACATTCCAGTCCAAATCCTCCTCAACCTTAGAACACCACTTCCGCATAAGTAAACCATTGTCTATGAAGTATGCAGTATTTTTTTTCTTTGCAGCCTCTGGGCTAATTACAGCTGATAAACATTTACTCAAAGAGGGATCACCGTTCTGTGCAATAACGATTTGAGAACGAGTAACAGGCAGATCTAATGAACTACAACTTTCAAGTAAATTATCAGAATTTTTCACCTTAGAAACATTTTCACCATTTATCTTAGTTCCACAGGGTTTCCCCTGGAAAAAAAAAAAAATAATAATAATAATAATAATAATAAATAATCCTAAGGAAAACAATAGGCCTCTCGCCCTTTGGGCTTGAGCCCTAATAATAATAATAATAATAAATAATCCTAAGGAAAACAATAGGCCTCTCGCCCTTTGGGCTTGAGCCCTAAAAACAAAGCAGATACAAGAGGGTCCTCGCACCTCGGTGCTCGGGCCCTAATAATAATAAACAGAGCAGATACAATAGGGTCCTCACACCATCGGTGCTCGGGCCCTAATAATAAACAAAGCAGATACAAGAGGGTCCTCGCACCTCGGTGCTCGGGCCCTAATAATAATAATAATAATAAACGGAGCAATTCCAAGAGGGTCCTCACACCATCGGTGCTCGGGCCCTTATAATCCTAAGGAAAACAATAGGGCTCTCGCCCTCCAGGCTTGAGCCCTAATAATCCTAAGGAAAACAATAGGGCTCTCGCCCTCCAGGCTTGAGCCCTAATAATAATAACAGATAATCCTAAGGAAAACAATAGGGCCCTCGCCCTCCAGGCTTGAGCCCTAATAATAATAATAATAATAATAAATAATCCTAAGGAAAACAATTGGGCTCTCGCCCTCCAGGCTTGAGCCCTAATAATAATAAGAAGAATAATCCTTAGAAGAACAATAGGGCTCTTTGCCCCTTCTGGCTTGAGCCCTAGTAAGAATAATCCTTAGAAGAACAATAGGGCTCTTCGCCCCTTCGGGCTTGAGCCCTAATAAGAATAATCCTTAGAAGAACAATAGGGCTCTTCGCCCCTTCGGGCTTGAGCCCTTATAATCCTTAGAAGAACAATAGGGCTCTTCGCCCCTTCGGGCTTGAGATCTAATAATCCTTAGGGGAACAATAGGGCCCTGCGCCCATTGGCTCGGGCCCTAAAAATAATAATCCTAAGGAAAACAATAGGGCTCTTGCCCTCCAGGCTTGAGCCCTAATAATAAACGGAGCAATTCCAAGAGGGTCCTCACACCATCGGTGCTTGGGCCCTAATAATAATAATAAACGGAGCAATTCAAAGAGGGTCCTCGCACCATCGGTGCACGGGCCCTAATAATAATAAATGGACCAATTCCAAGAGGGTCTTCGCACCATCGGTGCTTGGGCCCTAATAATAAACAAATTAGATACAAGAGGGTCCTCGCACCTCGGTGCTCGGGCCCTAATAATAATAATAAACAAAGCAGATACAAGAGGGTCCCCGCACCTCGGTGCTCGGGCCCTAATAAACAAAGCAGATACAAGAGGGTCCTCGCACCTCGGTGCTCGGGCCCTAACTAGACGGATGTACTGTTACTTCCTCTACAGTCAGAAATCTGGGTGTTATATTAGACAGCAATTTGTCTTTTGAAAATCATATTTCCAATGTTACAAAAACTGCATTCTTCCATCTTAGAAACATTGCCAAGCTACGAAACATGTTATCTGTTTCTGATGCAGAAAAGCTAGTTCATGCATTCATGACCTCTAGACTGGACTATTGTAATGCACTTCTAGGTGGTTGTCCTGCTTCGTCAATAAACAAGCTACAGGTAGTCCAAAATGCAGCAGCTAGAGTCCTTATGAGGTCAAGAAAATATGATCATATTACCCCAATTTTACAGTCTCTGCACTGGCTACCTATTAAGTTCCGTATCAGTTACAAATTATCATTACTTACCTATAAGGCGTGTTACGACCCTTCTTTAGCTCTTAATAATCTAGGGATTGAGAAGGGGAACATTAAACCAGTTCGGGCACCTGTCAACCATATCACTGAATGAAATGAGAAAACAGAGAGACACGAGAATCACATGAAGTTAATTTTAATAATTGTAAAATAACCATTTTACATCAAGAAAACCAATATTTAAACAAAGATAATTTTTAGGAACTGAGGAGGACAAAGGGGAAACCTGGATTGTGCCAAATAAAACAACAATCAAAAAGGAAACTAACTAAACCATTTCCATCTACTCCTAAACTAAAAACAAAAGATCAAAAAGAAAAAGTCTTCAACGTCCGTGACGTCGTAACTAAACTACTCTAACTAATCAAACCAAAAATACAGAGGGTGGCACAAATCCCTAAACTAGTGTGCATAGACAAAATTAACTCTAAATGTGTGCAAATGTATGTCACGTGACATGCTTACCTAAACCCCTTTTTCTCCTTCCAACTTAACCCAGCTTTGAAGAGTTTTTTAAAACTTCAAAAGCTCACACATAAGGAGTTAAATCACAACAGGCAATATTCACATGACAAACTTACTTAACAAAAGGCACAGCACAAACAAAATCAAAGCAAAAAGTCTCTCTCTTGCACTGGCAGTAGCATCTCACTTAAATAGCTCTTCTCCAGGTGTCAGGCGTTGGGATGATTAGGATCACGCCCTCACAGGGCACATCCAATCAACTCGTCACAGATGATTGACAGGCCAAACAGCAAATCAGCAACGGCCTGTTAGCGACAGTGAAAGAGAGGCAAAAAGACACAGAAGAGAAACAAAACACACAGAAATGCTAACAGTCCCTAAGGACGTAACACCCCCACATTTAAAATCAAACTCATCGTTTGATAAAGAAAACAAACACTAAACAAGGGAATTCCTATCATACCCACATACCTAAAAATCAACCCCTAGAAAGAGCATCGGCAAGGATGTTCTCCGAACCTTTCTTGTGATGAATTTCCAAGTGATAATTCTGAACAAACAGAGCCCAACGCATCAATCGTTGGTTTGCATTGTACATGCGAGACAGAAACACAAGGGGATGATGATCAGTAAACACAATTGTAGGCAAACTGGAAGAACCCAAATAGACTTCAAAGAACTGTAAGGCTAGTAGCAAGGCTAGGGTTTCCTTTTCAATGGTAGAATAATTTGATTGATGTTTATTGAATTTACGTGAAAAGAAACAAACTGGATGGTCCACACCATCTTCACCCTCCTGAATCAGGACTGCTCCAGCGCCTACTGCGCTTGGGTCGACCTCCAGCTTGAACGCACGATCAAATTGAGGAGCCGCCAGAACTGGACTGGTACACATCAAAGCCTTAGCATTCTCAAAGGCCACCTGACACTCTTCAGACCACACAAAAGTCTGCTTGGGGCTGAGGAGGTTAGTAAGAGGAGTTACTACGGTGGCAAAATTCTTACAAAAACCTCGGTAGTAACCAATCATACCCAAAAATCGTCTTAACTCTCGCCGTGTAACAGGTACAGGAAACTTCGTAATAGCCACCACTTTTTCTTCTACCGGCTGTACTTGCCCATTTCCTACCTGCTTTCCTAAATAGGTCACAGTGGCTTGACCGAACACACACTTAGCGAGGTTAAGTGTTAAAGACGCATGTTTTAAACGTTCAAACACCATACGCAACAATGACAAATGCTCTTCCCAGTCATTAGAAAAGATCACCAGGTCATCCAAATATGCCTTACAGTTTGGTACCCAAGCAAGGACGATCTGAATCAATCGCTGGAACGTAGCAGGGGCATTTCGTAACCCGAATGCCATAACCTGATATTGTAAAAAGCATTTTTGGTATGCACTAGAAACCCGATGTTCAATAGACAAAGACTTTAGTGTTTGAGTAAAAACTCGCGACAAAAAATTTGTACCTTGGTCTGTTTGGACAACTTTAGGAAGTCCAAAGGTAGAAAAGAACTTAGTCAAAACTTTCAAAATGACAGGAGCCGTAATCTTCCGCAATGGAATAGCTTCAGGAAATCTGGTCGCTCTACACATTATCGTACATAGATATTGATTACCTGCTTTCGTTTTCGGTAATGGTCCGACACAGTCAACCAGTACCTCTTCAAACGCTTCTCCTATAACCGGGATAGGAGACAGTGGAGCAGGTGAGATAACCTGATTCGGCTTTCCTGCAATTTGACAAGTATGACACGTACGACAAAATTTGGCGACGTCCCGCTTCAACCCAGGCCAAAAAAAATGCTGAAGAATACGCTGGTAAGTTTTCGTTACCCCCAAATGTCCAGAGAGCAAATGTTCATGCGCCACACACAATACATGAGAACGATATTTATTTGGAACTACCACTTGATATACCACATTCCAGTCCAAATCCTCCTCAACCTTAGAACACCACTTCCGCATAAGTAAACCATTGTCTATGAAGTATGCAGTATTTTTTTCTTTGCAGCCTCTGGGCTAATTACAGCTGATAAACATTTACTCAAAGAGGGATCACCGTTCTGTGCAATAACGATTTGAGAACGAGTAACAGGCAGATCTAATGAACTACAACTTTCAAGTAAATTATCAGAATTTTTCACCTTAGAAACATTTTCACCATTTATCTTAGTTCCACAGGGTTTCCCCTGGAAAAAAAAAAAAATAATAATAATAATAATAATAATAAATAATCCTAAGGAAAACAATAGGCCTCTCGCCCTTTGGGCTTGAGCCCTAATAATAATAATAATAATAAATAATCCTAAGGAAAACAATAGGCCTCTCGCCCTTTGGGCTTGAGCCCTAAAAACAAAGCAGATACAAGAGGGTCCTCGCACCTCGGTGCTCGGGCCCTAATAATAATAAACAGAGCAGATACAATAGGGTCCTCACACCATCGGTGCTCGGGCCCTAATAATAAACAAAGCAGATACAAGAGGGTCCTCGCACCTCGGTGCTCGGGCCCTAATAATAATAATAATAATAAACGGAGCAATTCCAAGAGGGTCCTCACACCATCGGTGCTCGGGCCCTTATAATCCTAAGGAAAACAATAGGGCTCTCGCCCTCCAGGCTTGAGCCCTAATAATCCTAAGGAAAACAATAGGGCTCTCGCCCTCCAGGCTTGAGCCCTAATAATAATAACAGATAATCCTAAGGAAAACAATAGGGCCCTCGCCCTCCAGGCTTGAGCCCTAATAATAATAATAATAATAATAAATAATCCTAAGGAAAACAATTGGGCTCTCGCCCTCCAGGCTTGAGCCCTAATAATAATAAGAAGAATAATCCTTAGAAGAACAATAGGGCTCTTTGCCCCTTCTGGCTTGAGCCCTAGTAAGAATAATCCTTAGAAGAACAATAGGGCTCTTCGCCCCTTCGGGCTTGAGCCCTAATAAGAATAATCCTTAGAAGAACAATAGGGCTCTTCGCCCCTTCGGGCTTGAGCCCTTATAATCCTTAGAAGAACAATAGGGCTCTTCGCCCCTTCGGGCTTGAGATCTAATAATCCTTAGGGGAACAATAGGGCCCTGCGCCCATTGGCTCGGGCCCTAAAAATAATAATCCTAAGGAAAACAATAGGGCTCTTGCCCTCCAGGCTTGAGCCCTAATAATAAACGGAGCAATTCCAAGAGGGTCCTCACACCATCGGTGCTTGGGCCCTAATAATAATAATAAACGGAGCAATTCAAAGAGGGTCCTCGCACCATCGGTGCACGGGCCCTAATAATAATAAATGGACCAATTCCAAGAGGGTCTTCGCACCATCGGTGCTTGGGCCCTAATAATAAACAAATTAGATACAAGAGGGTCCTCGCACCTCGGTGCTCGGGCCCTAATAATAATAATAAACAAAGCAGATACAAGAGGGTCCCCGCACCTCGGTGCTCGGGCCCTAATAAACAAAGCAGATACAAGAGGGTCCTCGCACCTCGGTGCTCGGGCCCTAACTAGACGGATGTACTGTTACTTCCTCTACAGTCAGAAATCTGGGTGTTATATTAGACAGCAATTTGTCTTTTGAAAATCATATTTCCAATGTTACAAAAACTGCATTCTTCCATCTTAGAAACATTGCCAAGCTACGAAACATGTTATCTGTTTCTGATGCAGAAAAGCTAGTTCATGCATTCATGACCTCTAGACTGGACTATTGTAATGCACTTCTAGGTGGTTGTCCTGCTTCGTCAATAAACAAGCTACAGGTAGTCCAAAATGCAGCAGCTAGAGTCCTTATGAGGTCAAGAAAATATGATCATATTACCCCAATTTTACAGTCTCTGCACTGGCTACCTATTAAGTTCCGTATCAGTTACAAATTATCATTACTTACCTATAAGGCGTGTTACGACCCTTCTTTAGCTCTTAATAATCTAGGGATTGAGAAGGGGAACATTAAACCAGTTCGGGCACCTGTCAACCATATCACTGAATGAAATGAGAAAACAGAGAGACACGAGAATCACATGAAGTTAATTTTAATAATTGTAAAATAACCATTTTACATCAAGAAAACCAATATTTAAACAAAGATAATTTTTAGGAACTGAGGAGGACAAAGGGGAAACCTGGATTGTGCCAAATAAAACAACAATCAAAAAGGAAACTAACTAAACCATTTCCATCTACTCCTAAACTAAAAACAAAAGATCAAAAAGAAAAAGTCTTCAACGTCCGTGACGTCGTAACTAAACTACTCTAACTAATCAAACCAAAAATACAGAGGGTGGCACAAATCCCTAAACTAGTGTGCATAGACAAAATTAACTCTAAATGTGTGCAAATGTATGTCACGTGACATCCTTACCTAAACCCCTTTTTCTCCTTCCAACTTAACCCAGCTTTGAAGAGTTTTTTAAAACTTCAAAAGCTCACACATAAGGAGTTAAATCACAACAGGCAATATTCACATGACAAACTTACTTAACAAAAGGCACAGCACAAACAAAATCAAAGCAAAAAGTCTCTCTCTTGCACTGGCAGTAGCATCTCACTTAAATAGCTCTTCTCCAGGTGTCAGGCGTTGGGATGATTAGGATCACGCCCTCACAGGGCACATCCAATCAACTCGTCACAGATGATTGACAGGCCAAACAGCAAATCAGCAACGGCCTGTTAGCGACAGTGAAAGAGAGGCAAAAAGACACAGAAGAGAAACAAAACACACAGAAATGCTAACAGTCCCTAAGGACGTAACACCCCCACATTTAAAATCAAACTCATCGTTTGATAAAGAAAACAAACACTAAACAAGGGAATTCCTATCATACCCACATACCTAAAAATCAACCCCTAGAAAGAGCATCGGCAAGGATGTTCTCCGAACCTTTCTTGTGATGAATTTCCAAGTGATAATTCTGAACAAACAGAGCCCAACGCATCAATCGTTGGTTTGCATTGTACATGCGAGACAGAAACACAAGGGGATGATGATCAGTAAACACAATTGTAGGCAAACTGGAAGAACCCAAATAGACTTCAAAGAACTGTAAGGCTAGTAGCAAGGCTAGGGTTTCCTTTTCAATGGTAGAATAATTTGATTGATGTTTATTGAATTTACGTGAAAAGAAACAAACTGGATGGTCCACACCATCTTCACCCTCCTGAATCAGGACTGCTCCAGCGCCTACTGCGCTTGGGTCGACCTCCAGCTTGAACGCACGATCAAATTGAGGAGCCGCCAGAACTGGACTGGTACACATCAAAGCCTTAGCATTCTCAAAGGCCACCTGACACTCTTCAGACCACACAAAAGTCTGCTTGGGGCTGAGGAGGTTAGTAAGAGGAGTTACTACGGTGGCAAAATTCTTACAAAAACCTCGGTAGTAACCAATCATACCCAAAAATCGTCTTAACTCTCGCCGTGTAACAGGTACAGGAAACTTCGTAATAGCCACCACTTTTTCTTCTACCGGCTGTACTTGCCCATTTCCTACCTGCTTTCCTAAATAGGTCACAGTGGCTTGACCGAACACACACTTAGCGAGGTTAAGTGTTAAAGACGCATGTTTTAAACGTTCAAACACCATACGCAACAATGACAAATGCTCTTCCCAGTCATTAGAAAAGATCACCAGGTCATCCAAATATGCCTTACAGTTTGGTACCCAAGCAAGGACGATCTGAATCAATCGCTGGAACGTAGCAGGGGCATTTCGTAACCCGAATGCCATAACCTGATATTGTAAAAAGCAATCCGGAGTTACGAATGCAGATATGTCGGATGCCTGTGGGGTTAATGGAACCTGCCAGTAGCCTTTAAGTAAATCAAGTTTGCTAACAAACCTGGCAGAACCAATACTGTCGACACAATCCTCCATTCTAGGGAGCGGATAACAATCAGGCACTGTGATCGCATTGACTTTTCGGTAATCCGTACAAAAACGAAAAGAACCATCAGGTTTCTTAACGAGAAGACATGGGGAGCTCCACAGACTATAACTATGGCGAGCTAAATCATTCTCTAACAAATAGTCAGTTTCTGTCTTCATAGCAGTTCTCTTAATCTCGTTAACTCTATACGGATGTTGTTTTATCGGTTTCGCACCTCGAACATCAATATCATGCTGTAACACCCTAGTCTGGGAGGGGACATCAGAAAATAGAACGGGAAATGAGGTGATGAGAGCTGCCACGTCATGTCTTTGCCCATCAGGTAGAGAAGATAACTGAGAAGTCAGATTGGATAGAATAACGGAGTTATCCAGTTTACTACACTGTTGAGGAGTATTTCTCACCACCAATCCATCCTCATCAGCATTCATGTCACCTTCTACAACAGACAAATCTTTTGATGTTATCAATACGGCTGAATTGTCAGTGACCAGCTTAACAGGTTTACATACATCCCGATCATGGTATGCTTTAAGCATATTAATGTGGCAAACACGAGTCTTGCGCCGCCTTTCGGGAGTGCATATAACATAATCCGTATCACTTAGTTTCCTAACTATGCTATACGGACCAGTAAATCTAGCAGACAATGCAGACCCTGGTATTGGTAATAATACCACCACCTTGTCATCAGGTTGAAAAGACCGCGCAACAGCGTGTCTGTCAAATCGAGCCTTCATCTCCGACTGCGCATTTTTCAGGAACTTACATGCAAGATCACATGCACTTTGCAGTTTCTCTCGAAATCGACTAACGTAATCTAGGACATTCGTTCGTTTCTCCGTTTTACTCTCTGTCATCTGTTCTTTTAAAACCTTTAAAGGTCCCCGAAGAGTATGTCCAAAAACCATCTCAGCCGGACTAAAACCAAGCGATTCCTGCACACTCTCACGTACAGCAAACAATACTAAGGGAATTCCTTCATCCCAATCTCTACTTGTGTCCATACAGAATTTTCGAAGCATGGATTTTAAGGTCTGATGAAACCTTTCGATTGCACCCTGGCTTTCTGGGTGGTATGCACTAGAAACCCGATGTTCAATAGACAAAGACTTTAGTGTTTGAGTAAAAACTCGCGACAAAAAATTTGTACCTTGGTCTGTTTGGACAACTTTAGGAAGTCCAAAGGTAGAAAAGAACTTAGTCAAAACTTTCAAAATGACAGGAGCCGTAATCTTCCGCAATGGAATAGCTTCAGGAAATCTGGTCGCTCTACACATTATCGTACATAGATATTGATTACCTGCTTTCGTTTTCGGTAATGGTCCGACACAGTCAACCAGTACCTCTTCAAACGCTTCTCCTATAACCGGGATAGGAGACAGTGGAGCAGGTGAGATAACCTGATTCGGCTTTCCTGCAATTTGACAAGTATGACACGTACGACAAAATTTGGCGACGTCCCGCTTCAACCCAGGCCAAAAAAATGCTGAAGAATACGCTGGTAAGTTTTCATTACCCCCAAATGTCCAGAGAGCAAATGTTCATGCGCCACACACAATACATGAGAACGATATTTATTTGGAACTACCACTTGATATACCACATTCCAGTCCAAATCCTCCTCAACCTTAGAACACCACTTCCGCATAAGTAAACCATTGTCTATGAAGTATGCAGTATTTTTTTTCTTTGCAGCCTCTGGGCTAATTACAGCTGATAAACATTTACTCAAAGAGGGATCACCGTTCTGTGCAATAACGATTTGAGAACGAGTAACAGGCAGATCTAATGAACTACAACTTTCAAGTAAATTATCAGAATTTTTCACCTTAGAAACATTTTCACCATTTATCTTAGTTCCACAGGGTTTCCCATCACCTGCTAACGCCGATCCCATCAGTGAGTCAGCCAAATCAACTTCGTCCAATCTTTTACCTGACTGAGCACGAGTAACTGCACAAGCAGAAAACACATCAGGATGCAAATCAACCACATCAACAATTGGACAAACCTGCGGAACATCAGTCACCTCTGGAGCTGGCAACACTTTGCCTCCAGCCAAATCGTTTCCTAAGATGAGTGTAATTCCTTTTATAGGGAGTGAAGTACGAATTCCAACTCGCACGACACCTGAAACTAGTGTACATTGTAAATGGACACTATGTAGAGGTACAGACACTACCTGCAATTCTATCCCACGAATCAAAATGTTTGAGCCACAATAGGATTCATCCGAGAACGGTAATACATCAGACAGCATAATTGACTGCATAGCCCCTGTATCTCGGAGAATGCAGATTTCTCTCCAATCCTCTTCCTTTCCAGATAAGGAAACAAACCCTGGCATAACAAAAGGTTTATAATTTGTGTCACAAACATCAGTACAACATGATAATTCAGACGGTGGTAAAGTCTTCACTAATGCAACACTCTTGGGGTTCTTAGACTGCTGCTTACGTATAAGCACCGGGCAATCAGCAATCAAATGTCCGGGTTTATGGCAGTAAAAACAATCCCTTAGCTCTTTCGATTTCGACATCCCAGACTTCTCCCGAACACCCTGAGTTTGAGATGGACTAACAGTCACGCTCTTTTCAGTGCGTGTCACAAAAAAGACACCCTTATGAGTGAGCATGAACTCATCTGCTAAAACAGCAGCTTGCGACAACGAACTAACCTTCTGTTCGTTCAAATAGACAACCACACGTTCGGATAAACATCCCTTAAATTCCTCAAGCAGAACTAATTCTCTTAAGGAATTAAAATCATCAGTTTTAGTTGCACTACACCATTTATCAAAGAGAAGTGCCTTCTCTCGGGAGAATTCAACAAAGGTTTGAGAAGAATTCTTCTTATGGCCTCTAAACTTCTGCCGATATGCTTCTGGAACTAACTCGTAGGCACGTAGAATTGCTAATTTTACAGCATCATAGTTCAAACTGTCCTCTAAGGAAAGGGTAGAGAAAACCTCCAATGCTTTACCACATAAGCGACATTGCAATAACAAAGCCCAACATTCTTTTGGCCACCGAAAAGACATAGCAATGCGCTCAAAGGCACTAAAGTATGAATCTACCTCAGTCTCACGAAAATGTGGCACTAAGGTAATATTTTTACCAACATCGAATGACTCTGTTGCTACGGATGAAGCAGACGTCGGGGCAACAGTAGGAGTAGGCACTACAATGGGAGAACGTTCAACAGTGGCAGCGGGACTAACTCGAGGGAGATCTGGTAGCACAGCGGACCCTCCCACAATTCGCATTGCGTCAAGCTCCAGCTGTCTCATTTTTACCTGCGTCTCCGCCTCGATTTCAAACTTACGAATTTGTAACCGCAAATTCATCTCTGCCTGCCGAGCCTGCACCTTTTCCTTTGAGTCAAGTTGCAAACGGGCCAAACGGACCTTAAGTCTCGTTTCCTCTTTTGAGCAGACAGACATAGGGGAGAATGGTTCAAATGGAGGCAACCCCTCTCTGACCTCAGCCTCCGCCATAGGCGTTAGCTCCTCCTCACTCACATTCTCACTCCTACCAAAAGTATCCACCTCTACACTGTTCCCAACTGTAGCATTCTCCGGCAACACAAGCACATTCAACTCCACTAATCGATTATATACCACAGACTTAATCTCTTTTTTAAGAGCATTTTTATTTACTGAAATCTGAAAATGACTTGCTATCATCACCAAGTCATCCTTCCTACAACTATCTAACTCTTCTAGCGAGGGACTTTCAAGAAACCTTTCCAAACTAAACATAACCATCCTGATGACGCTGTTCAACCGCCATACAAATTCTCAATACACACAGTGATACAAGAGACGGTGTCCTGAACTGGTTCCTTATTAATTCAGTTGAATCCCGGACGAGCCCCCATTATGTTACGACCCTTCTTTAGCTCTTAATAATCTAGGGATTGAGAAGGGGAACATTAAACCAGTTCGGGCACCTGTCAACCATATCACTGAATGAAATGAGAAAACAGAGAGACACGAGAATCACATGAAGTTAATTTTAATAATTGTAAAATAACCATTTTACATCAAGAAAACCAATATTTAAACAAAGATAATTTTTAGGAACTGAGGAGGACAAAGGGGAAACCTGGATTGTGCCAAATAAAACAACAATCAAAAAGGAAACTAACTAAACCATTTCCATCTACTCCTAAACTAAAAACAAAAGATCAAAAAGAAAAAGTCTTCAACGTCCGTGACGTCGTAACTAAACTACTCTAACTAATCAAACCAAAAATACAGAGGGTGGCACAAATCCCTAAACTAGTGTGCATAGACAAAATTAACTCTAAATGTGTGCAAATGTATGTCACGTGACATGCTTACCTAAACCCCTTTTTCTCCTTCCAACTTAACCCAGCTTTGAAGAGTTTTTTAAAACTTCAAAAGCTCACACATAAGGAGTTAAATCACAACAGGCAATATTCACATGACAAACTTACTTAACAAAAGGCACAGCACAAACAAAATCAAAGCAAAAAGTCTCTCTCTTGCACTGGCAGTAGCATCTCACTTAAATAGCTCTTCTCCAGGTGTCAGGCGTTGGGATGATTAAGATCACGCCCTCACAGGGCACATCCAATCAACTCGTCACAGATGATTGACAGGCCAAACAGCAAATCAGCAACGGCCTGTTAGCGACAGTGAAAGAGAGGCAAAAAGACACAGAAGAGAAACAAAACACACAGAAATGCTAACAGTCCCTAAGGACGTAACAAGGCGCTACATGGTTTAGCTCCTGCATACCTAACTAGCCTTCTACCACGCTACAACCCATCACGCACCCTAAGGTCACAAAACGCTGGACTTTTGGTAGTTCCTAGGATAGCAAAGTCCACTAAAGGAGGTAGAGCTTCTCACATTTGGCTCCCAAACTCTGGAATAGCCTTCCTGATAATGTTCGGGGTTCAGACACACTCTCTCTGTTTAAATCTAGATCAAAAACACATCTCTTTCGCCAAGCATACGAATAATGTATCTTTTAAATTGTGAGTGTAGTTGCATCTGATCAAAGGTGCATTTTTATTCATTAGCTTTGGTTAAACTAATTTTACTTTGTTGGATCAGCAGCTATGCTAATGATGTCTCTATTTTGTTTCTATGTTTTATGATTTACATCCCGTGGTAACTAGGATTTACACAAGCTCCAGTCTGGATCCAGAACACCTGAGAAGAGATGATGCTGACCCTCAGAGGATCTCAGATGATGCTAACCCTGAATCAACAAACAGAACTAACAATTATTGCTACATGTGTGACTGCATCATATAATAACTTAATTAATAATATTGATAGTTCATCGTCTAGCTGACTATGTCTTGTATTATTATTATATATTTTTTTTCTAAAATCCTGTCAAATGTGCGCAAACTACTAGCTACTACTAAATATTGTAGAAACATAATTTTCTGTAAAATTGCTTTGTAACGATTTGTATTGTAAAAAGCGCTATACAAATAAACTTGAATTGAATTGAATATTTACAAATGCCACAAACTAAGAGGAAAAGAGTGAACACATCTACATTAGTAGTACCATCAATGTTTATAGAAATGTATATGGATGTATTTTGCATGTATTTTATTATTTTTTTCCTTATGTATATTTGTATTTTTGTTTTGTTTGTTTCGGTTGCACTTTATTTTACAGTACGTCTACTTACATGTACTTATAGTGTACTTACAGTGTATTTATCTAGGAAAGCTCTGGTAATTCAAGGTAACTACATGGGGTAGGGTTAGGTTTAGGGGTAAGTTCAGGGTTAGTACCTAGTTATTACATAGTTATTGTAATTACTATAATAAGTACATAGTATGTACATGGGAAACAGGACTGTAAAATAAAGTGCTACCTTTGTTTCTATTCTGCTATGTACAATGCTTTGGCAATATGTACCTTTGTATGTCATGCCAATAAAGCAATATGAATTTGAGTGTGTGTGTGTGTGTGAGAGAGAGGGAGTGTGTGTGTGAGAGAGAGGGAGTGTGTGTGTGGGAGAGGGTGTGTGTGTGTGAGAGAGAGAGAGAGGGTGTGTGTGTGTGTGTGAGAGAGAGGGTGTGTGTGTGTGTGTGAAAGAGAGAGAGAGGGAGGGTGTGTGTGTGTGAGAGAGAGGGTGTGTGTGTGTGTGTGAAAGAGAGAGAGAGGGAGGGTGTGTGTGATGGGGAGAGAGAGAGGGAGCGTGTGTGTGTGTGTGTGTGTGTGTGAGAGGGAGTGTGTGTGTGAGAGAGAGAGAGGGAGTGTGTGTGAGAGGAAGTGTTTTTGTGTGAGAGGAAGTGTGGGTGTGTGTGTGTTAGAGAGAGAGGGTGTGTGTGTGTGTGTGTGTGTGAGGGAGTGTGTGTTGTGTGTGTGTGAGAGGAAATGTGTGTGTGTTTGTGTGAGGGGGAGAGAGAAAGTGTGTGTGTGAGAGAGAGGGAGGGAGAGAGAGAGTGTG
The DNA here is from genome assembly GCF_003368295.1 of Carassius auratus. Taxonomy (NCBI): domain Eukaryota; kingdom Metazoa; phylum Chordata; class Actinopteri; order Cypriniformes; family Cyprinidae; genus Carassius; species Carassius auratus. The sequence continues at coordinate 23,680 of NW_020529085.1, forward strand.
TGTGAGAGAGAGGGAGGGAAGGAGTGTGTGTGTGTGAGAGAGAGTGTGTGTGTGAGAGAGAGGGAGGGAAGGAGAGTGTGTGTGTGTGTGTGAGAGAGAGAGAGAGAGAGAGGGGGGGGGGGATTGTGTGTGAGAGGGAGTGTGTGTGTGTGTGTGTGTGTGTGTGAGAGAGAGAGAGAGAGAAACTTATTGAAAGCGGCATAGGAGGTAAAACCTATGACCCAACGTACGAGGTATCTTTCCCAAGAGCGTGGTGTGAGACAGGGCTGCTGCTTAAGCCCAACATTATTTAACATCTACATCAATGAACTGGCAAGCAGTCTGGAGCGATCCGCAGCCCCTGGCCTCACACTACACACCTCACAGATCAGATGCCTGCTGTATGCTGACGATCTTCTTCTGCTGTCTCCCACTCAACATGGTCTACAGCAGAACCTGGACCTGCTAGAACAATACTGCCAGACCTGGGCCCTGACAGTCAACCTGAAGAAAACCAAAATCATGATCTTCCAGAAAAGATCCAGATCCCAGGGAACACAACACACATTTACATTAGGCACTAACCCTATAACACACACATCACACTACAACTACCTGGGTTTGAAAATCACATCCACAGGAAACTTTAATCATGCTGTGAATGAACTGAGAGATAAAGCACGCAGGGCCTTCTACGCCATAAAACGGCAATGTCCTATAGAAATCCCTATTAGAATTTGGCTGAAAATATTAGAATCAGTAATTGAGCCCATTGCACTCTATGGCAGTGAGGTGTGGGGTCGACTGACCAATCCAAATCAAGATTTCACCAAATGGGAAAAACATCCAATTGAGACCCTGCATGCAGAACTGTGTAAAAATATATTACACGTGCACCGCCACACAACAAATAACGCATGCAGGGCAGAATTAGGCAAATATCCTCTAATCGTAAAGATACAAAAAAGGGCAATTAAATTCTGGAAACATCTGAAACTCAGTGACCCCCAATCATATCATTATAAAGCCCTTCAATACCAAGAGATGAGCAAAGAAAGCAGTCCCCTCCCTCAGCTGATCCAGAGCTTCAGTACTGATGCTCCACTAACATCTACTGATGCTCTGAATCACATCAGAATCAATCAGATTACTGCACAAATCAAACAGAACTACATCACTCACTGGCAAACCCAAACAGATCAACAGAGTAAAATGCGATGCTATCTGACTCTAAAGAGAGAGTACAGTATGGCAGAGTATCTGTACACAGTGTCAGATCAGAAACTGAGGAGCACACTGACCAGATACAGACTCAGCGGACACAAGCTGATGATAGAGACGGGCAGACACAGAAAAACATGGCTGCCAGCGGAGCAGAGACTGTGTTCACACTGTGATCTGAATCAGATGGAAACAGAACTGCACTTCCTAACAGAATGCCCCAAATACACGGACATACGGACAGGGTTCTATGATAAAATACAGCAGATCCATCAGACATTTAAAACTCTTCCGAACCAGGAGAAACTGCCGTATCTGTTAGGAGAACACAAGAACTGCTGTGTATTTGCTGCTCAGTATGTGTCTGCCTGTCATGATGTTAGAGAAAACACTCAACCTGCCCTGACCTGATGTTTCCAGCACATGTAGATTGTGTTATGCCATATTACTGTGTTGTATTACTTAGATGTATATTTTGCCTCTGTAAATCTAATACCATATTCTATTTTATTTTATTTCTAACTTATACATTCACATACACTAATTCACTTTGCACTACATGGTTAATACTTTTTATATATTTGTATTATTACTATTACTCTTTTTCTTTCTGTAAATACATATGTGCACTATTTGTAAGCAGCCCAGCTGCAACTGCTTTGGCAATACAAATGTACAGTTTTTGTCATGCCAATAAAGCTCACCTAAATTGAAATTGAAATTGAGAGAGTGTGTGAGAGAGGGAGGGAAGGAAAGTGTGAGTGAGTGTGTGAGAGAGAGACTGTGTGAAAGAGAGGGGGAAGGAGAGAATGTGAAAAGATTAAAGACAATCAGAACCCCCTGGACTTTCCAATCACAGTAAATGAGCTTACCGATAGACTACATGTGCTAAAACCCAACAAGGCATGTGGCATCGACGGAATATTAAACGAAATGATAAAATACACCAACAACCAATTAAAAAAGGCAATAATCAAATTATTCAACCTTGTTTTGAGAGTAGGATTTTCCCCCGACACCTGGAACCAAGGCTTAATTACACCAATATTTAAACAAGGAGACAAATATGAGCCAAACAATTACAGAGGCATATGTGTCAATAGCAACCTGGGGGAAATATTCTGTTCGATTATCAATATCTTTGCTTGCTTTATTGACTTTGAGAAGGCTTTCGACTCTATCTGGCATGAAGGACTCTTTCGAAAACTCCTGGAGAATGGGATTGGAGGGAAAACTTTTGATTTGATAAGCTCCATGTATAAAAACAATACATGTGCTGTAAAAATAGGAAATAAACAAACAGAATTTTTCTCCCAACAATAAGGAGTCAGACAAGGGTGCCCATTGAGCCCCACTCTATTTAACATATATATATCAACGAATTAGCCAAAGCCTTAAATAATTCGACTGCCCCCGGCCCAACCCTGACGCAATCAGAAGTTAAATGTCTCCTCTTTGCAGATGATTTAGTGATTCTGTCAAAAACGAAAGAGGGACTACAGCAGCTCCTCGACGTCGTACAGACATTCAGTCAAACGTGGGCTCTCAAAATTAACCTCTCAAAAACTAAAATAATGATTTTTCAAAACAGATCCAGATGTAAGGAAAATAAATACATCTTTCGAGCAGGAAACCAAGTCCTCCAACACACCCATGAATACACCTATCTGGGACTAAAACTGAGTTCTACAGGGAACTTTAATCTGGCTGTGAATGAATTGAAGGCAAAAGCACTGAGAGTCTTCTACATGATTAAAAACACTATTCGACATGAAATTCCAATTCAAACCTGGCTAAAAATCCTAAAATCAATAATTGAACCATTTGCTCTGTATGGCAGCGAGATATGGGGACCTCTAAAAACCCAAGATTTTTCAAAATGGGAAAAAGAAGAAATCGAAACTCTGCATACACAAATTTGTAAAAATATCCTAAAAGTAAACAGATCAACGGCAAGCAACTCGTGCAGAGCTGAATTAGGACAATACCCCTTATTGATCAATATCCAAAAGAGAGCGGTGAAGTTCTACCAGCACCTGAAGCACAGCGAGCCGAGCTCATACCAGGCTGAAGCCCTGCAGTGTCAGGAGCAGAACCTGCAGAGGAGCGCTCTCTCAGAGCTGATGCTCAAACTACAGCCAGACCAGCACAGCACCATCCGGCCAAACCAAATTATCCAGTTACAAAAACAGAATTACATCACCTACTGGAAACATGCTACTAAATCACAGAAGAAGATGGAGCTGTATTTAGACCTGAAGAAAGATTATAAACCAGCAGAATACCTGAGCTGTGTAAAAGATCCCAAATTAAGAAAAACACTTACAAAATACAGACTGAGCGATCACTGTCTGGCTGTAGAGAGAGGACGACACAGACAGAGATGGCAGCCGAGAGAGCAGAGAGTGTGTTCACTGTGCTCTCAGAGAGAGCTGGAGACAGAGGAACATTTCTTACTACACTGTGATTACTATCATAACATAAGAGCTGCATATTTCCACAAATTCCAACAAATTAAACCAAATTTTATGGCATTACCAAATAAAAAAAATGTAATCACATTTTAGGGGAAAATTCCAAAATGATCACAACAGCAGCAAGATATGTATCAGCCTGTCACAAACTAAGACTGTCAGCCAGTGGACAAAACTGAAGCAAGAGCATGTAACGGATATGCAGATCATCGATTCATGTGTTTAATTCAGATTTTCCAAATGAAACCCTTTTTGCACTAAATGCCTGGGCCTGGCACCAGCCTGGCTGGACTTAAATTATTTACGATACCCATGCGAGCTTCAAAGGACACCTGAAACCCCCCCCCCCCCCAAATTCCTCAAATACACTGGAGACAAAGGAAACCTTTCGTAAAGTTCCTTACTTTTGTAAGTCCTTATTAATATGTATTTTTAATAATTGTGTATTGCATAAAAATGGTTAATCCTGGGTAAATGGTTAAAGTGCTGACTTATAAGTGGAAATGTTCTCCTCAGCCTAACTCTTTCTCAAATAGTCATGTGTATGTAACCCCCACCTTTGCAGGTCGTAAAACTTTACGACCACCCTGGACAACAGGAGAGGAGAGAAGCCAAATCACTGGTTTCTTTTCCCCAATGCATTCTATGGAATGTATTCATTACCTTTTTGTTTTTATGTTTTATAAATGTATTACGTATTCCTTTTTGGTACATTAGATGTTTCCCATATAAATTGGGACTATCTGCAGTGTTATCATGTGTTAAGCAAATCTTTAAATATGTGTAATTCTGCATTTGAATGTAACTTCATGTTTTGATCATTTATATATTATGTTTAGTATTGTTCTAATCGTCATGCTCTGACAGACCCATTTATCTAGAGCAAAGTAATGAAAAATCTATGTAATCTGAATTACAAACTTGCTAGAATAATCCCTGGAAATTGGACAAGCCCTAGATCACCAGGGGGTTGTCTCCACAGAGACAAAGGAACTTTTCCCTCCGCTTCAGATCGCGGACGTTCATTGGCTGTTCACGCGAAAAGAGGCGGGGACCATCTCAAGCCATAAGAACGACCGAACAAGGTCCGCCTTCTCTCTTCTTATGCTGACTCCCTTCCCTCCTGCATCGACCAACGTTGCTTCCGCACGGCCTTAGGCCGCGCTCATAGCACAAGCCCCCTCAGCACAGGGGCTGAGAGAAAAAGCCATATTAATGGCTCCTTTGGAAGCTTTCGTTTTTGTTGTTTCTTTTCTTTTCTTTACTAAGTTTATTCAACTATTCGCCTCTCCACACAAGGAAGACGAATTCTGGAACATTGTTTGTTGAACCTTTCAAATACTGCGCGAGGACAGAACAAAGGACCACGTGCTCCACGCTGATGCCAAGATCCAGCGCAGCGTGAACGCGCGTCACATGGCCTCCAGGACCACGCACGCTGTTTTCAAAAAGGAACAGCGCGCAAAGCTCACACGCGCGACGCCGATCTCACGCCACGCACACTGGGCCATGCAAGTATCAGTTTCTCTATGGAGATTTAAATGCTGCTTTAAATTGTTGCTATGATCTGATCGTTGTTGGCTTCCAAAAGTTACTGACTATGATTTCCATACCTGAGCTCCTTATGTGATCTCATTCTATTCTCTCTCTCTCTCTCTCTCTCTCTCTCCCTATTATCTGTACCAGGATGCTGCTGTTGTTTGCCATGCCGTGCTGTCAGCCAAAGAGAGGACAGCTGCCACCGAGAAAACCGCTGAGACTCCTGACTACCGATGACAGGGCACACTACCCAAGCACTGTAACCGAATACAGCTGTACAAGGTTCCGATGGAGAGAGGACTCCCTCACTCACACTGAGGCCGATGTCAAACACATGTTCAGTCAACATGAGAAAGTGACTGTTACACAAATGGAGTTAAGTGGACACCACCACCGCTCCAAACAGTTCCCGGGAGCTTTGCTTAGAGCCGCTGCTGCCGCCAGAATGTTTAACATTGTTATGTCCAGTGTCAATGCAGCGAACCAGACCGTAAACTCCTTGAAACCACTGTTTACTGTCTTCCAGAAGGACTTTACCCAGACTCAGCTGTTTACAGCGTTAACAACAGACATGCTATGGGAGGTTAGCACAGTTGTGTTAACTGTGCTGGCTTACACCATCACCATGCCAGCTGACCTGCTACACATACACCTGGCCCACTCTCTGGATAGCGCCTTCCTACGGCACGTCAACCCCAAACAGAGAGAAGTGAACGTGCTCCTGAACCAACCCATCAGCGAGTCAAGCCAAGTCTACAGACCTAAAGACATTGTCAGTGTCAGGATGTGGAAAAGCAACACCCACACCAAAACACACATTCCAAATGTGGTGGCCTACCACGACAGCGACACACAGCTGTACCTGGCCCCAAACATGCACATGTGTGCTTTGTCCAAAGACATTCATTATCTCTGCCTTAGCAAACCCTTCCTCAGACACAACTCTGAAGGAATCTGCGAGCTGCAACCCTGGGTCAGCGATACGCGCTGCCCTGCCGAAGCCAAGCCTCGTATACAAGTCACAGAAACGCAAGCAGAGATTGTGGGTAACAGATGGCTCGTCAACACTCCTGTGCGCTCAGCTACGCTGACCTACGACCAGCATGACACCGCCACCCGTGCCAACCTGCTTGACCAAGTACTGAAAGGTACCACCCAACACATTGACATTACTCCTGTCGACACAGCCCTCCAAGCACAGCCTCGACAGCCCGTTCTGAACCCGTCATCTGCGGTCCAAGTCTGGACTGCTCCCGACACTGCACGGTGCATCTCCACCGTCATTGGTCCCGTCCTGACTCGTGGCGTGACCTTCATCCTATACAGGATGGAATCCCCGGAAAGGGGGTGCCAAGTCAAAGACAACACCGAACCTCACCAAGCTGAATCCTCAGCTCCAGGAACCACCTGCCATCTTGAACCACCTGCCGTCATGATCCACCTTTCATCTGCCCATCCTGATGATTGCCGTCCGATGATGTCCACACAGGGACTTCATCTGACGTAAAGGGGAGGTGTAACGGATATGCAGATCATCGATTCATGTGTTTAATTCAGATTTTCCAAATGAAACCCTTTTTGCACTAAATGCCTGGGCCTGGCACCAGCCTGGCTGGACTTAAATTATTTACGATACCCATGCGAGCTTCAAAGGAGACCTGAAACCCCCCCCCCCCCCCCCCCCAAATTCCTCAAATACACTGGAGACAAAGGAAACCTTTCGTAAAGTTCCTTACTTTTGTAAGTCCTGTAAGGACAAAAGAACCTGAGATACTTTGATCTCCTGAGAAACAGACAATACAAACATACACGAGCATCTTCGAGACACCCCACGGAGTGGAGGAGCAGGAGACCTCCTCCCCTTCTGGCCATTTGTTTCATTATAAATCCCTTCACCCATTCTTCCTTCTACTCAGTCTGCTCAAAATGATTACATGAAAATATCAATGCAAGTGAACTAACATTCATGTCTAGTAACATTGGAAATGTCTCAGTGCAACTGGTACAATGGTCTCAATCTTACAAAAGTAGATTAGAAGATAATACAGATCTGAAGAGTCAAGAGATATCTTGATTACTGTGATGGGAGTGTCCTTTCCTAGGGCCCTCCATGTAAATTACCCGCTTTTCCCATTGAGTTGTAAAACCACCCAGGCTTGGGACCTGAGTTAATGCAAATTCCAATTGTTAGTTTCTGTCTTCATCTCGGGGGATGTTTGTCTTGGTCTGAGGTATTTAAAGGATTGCAGCAAAAGGATCAGGGCGATTTCTGTAGCCAGAAAGCCCGTAGTGTGTTGTGTGTCTCTTCACTTCATACTATGTATTTTCTAAGGTCAGGTATGCATATTTTACTTTTAGATTCATCTTTGAGAATTTGATGTTTTGTATTGATATGATTTGATGTGTTTCAATTGGATATGTAATTGGCAAAATACATATCTACCTGACTGTAAATAAATTGTTACATTTTGATTCTATTCTGTCTTACTCTGTAATTATTGACTAGTAGATTACGTTGTATCCTTGTTAGCAACATGAGCACCCGAATGAATGAGTTAATATAAAAATAGAGTTAACTAGAATAATCAAATGTCAGAAGAATATTAATTAAAAAGGCATACAACCAATTTGCATTTCAACCTAAATTCGAGGTCATACTAAAATGGAGTCAGATTAAATAATAAAATGGGGTCTTCTCTCTTCTTACGCTGACTCCCTTCCCTCCTGCATCGACCAACGTTGCTTCCGCACGGCCTTAGGCCGCGCTCATAGCGCAAGCCCCCTCAGCACAGGGGCTGAGAGAAAAAGCCATTTTAATGGCTCCTTTGGAAGCTTTCGTTTTTGTTGTTTCTTTACTTTTCTTTACTAAGTTTATTCAACTATTCGCCTCTCCACACAAGGAAGACGAATTCTGGAACATTGTTTGTTGAACCTTTCAAATACCGCGCGAGGACAGAACAAAGGACCACGTGCTCCACGCTCACGCCAAGATCCAGCGCAGCGTGCACGCGTGTCACATGGCCTCCTGGACCACGCACGCTGTTTTCAAAAGGAAAATTTATCATAAGGATAGGATAATGTTTTCATGGCCAGAGAATATTTTTCCTTGAATTATAAGGCGTGATAACTTTATTGAAAATTGATAGGTCAACAGTGGTTTGCTGGACAAACCACTGTTTGATTTGCAGTAATTTACAGTAAGAGATATCACAATAATTGGTATGAAGAATGGAATATTGACATATTAATGAGTAAGTTACAGTGCCCTGTGATTATTTATTGGTATAGGCAATTGAGCTATTTTTCATAATCAATCAAATTTAATGTAACTGTCATCTGAGATATAAATTAATCATATTCCTGATTAATTATTCAAATTCCCTATATATCATTTGAGTTAATTATTGTGTTAAACTCATTGTTGTTACAGAATGGTGGAGGATAACGCGGCCATTTCAAACTTCGTTTTGTGAGCAATCAATCTGTGTATATAGTATTTTAATAATTTCTGCACGTGCGCTATGAAATTATGTAACGTTACTTGTGAGATAAGTCGCAAGACGCTAACTCACTCAACTGACTGAGGCAAAAAGCTGGTCAGTCAGCGCGCTAGATATTTGTAGAAACTTAACAGTATAGTCACTGTATTTTTAATGAAAGTAAACTGCAGTATAATGTTAAAAAGTATCCTGTTAAGAAAGACCAAAATCTTTTTACAGTGAGAACATTTTAATATGAATAATTAAAAGATAAAGAAATCTTTTATTAGTTGCAACATGTAAATCTGAACATGAGCGATGTTCCTCTATTTCAGTTAAAAAGGCCTTGCTTATTAAATATCGTTATTGAATTCGTGGTAAACCACATGATATTCAAAAAAAAATAAACGATAAAAACTCCTGGTCTAAAATTGGCTTAGCTACCCGATTTTTAAACCTAAAACATTTAAATCATAAGTGCTATTTTCATAAATGTTTATTGGAGTCAACAGTTGGAAAATTCCTGTTTTTGTTACATTTGTGGGAAATTGTAATTCCGCTATCTAAACACCAGAGGGAACGCGTGGGTTAGAAATTTCAGGGTACGCCCTGCTTTCTGATTCCAGCTTGCATGAGTGCAAAGCTGCCATCCTGTGGCCGTTTCAGATAATGCGCTCTGATTGCTAATTTATAATCCCCTGTGATGTATTTGAATTAGATGTTTAAATTCTCAATAATTATTTGCATTTACAGCTTTGCTCGTGTGAATATTATTACAGGGAAACAAAAGAATGTTCCCTGCCTTTGACTGTTTACATTTACTTTGAGTTTGGTTCAAACATGATTTGAATTAAAATGTAATTGTTTAATAGTGGAAATCTAGATGTTTCAGGTCAACCACTGATTGACCCACTTAGAAGGTAAGCCATCTAGTGGCAGTCTCCTGTTAAATCGACAAACAGACCTCTGTCTTTTCCATTCTGTTTTGAATTGCATGTCCACTTTTACCCTTTTTGATTAATCTCACCCTGTTTGATTAATTTCATAATTATTAATGATAACTTACAAGCTATCATGGGTTATTATAGGATATTATTCAGATTTTCCTTTTAATTCTTACATGCTTATTTTAAATTTTGATTTTAAACCAGTTTTGAATTTTTAATTTGAATTAAGTTTTCTGCTCAGCAGGTTAAAGACAGAGAAGCAGTACTTCCCCCCCCTTGTGGTGAAAACCACCTACTCCTTCTCCCTTGTTTCATTCCTGTCTTTTAATTTGATGTTTATTATTTTTCTTCTCTCTTTTGACTTAGGTTATTTTGATAATTACCATTATTATCATAATTCCTTTGTTTTGTTTTATTATTATTATGTAAAGCTGTTACCTTTCCTCTCTACATATATATTTACTCAATTGATGTTAAACAAACCAAACCTTAATTAACTTTAAGTTTCCTTTGTTCATCCTTTGTGTATTTGATTGTAGAACTCCCTCGGTGATTGGACAGTCATCTCAGGTTTCCAGTGAGCAAGGCTGCCCGACCGGTGTTACCGATACTGGCTGCGAGTGAAACTCGGTTCCTCTTGTCTCAAGAGACATCAGCAATTTTGGCACTCCAAAGGTTGTGCTAAAAGTCACAAGCCGTTCGAGACGGCGCCACGCCAGAGTAACGGAGGACCGGGGACACTGCGGTTGAGTGTTTGGGGAGCACCGGAGAGGTTGACCAAGCCACTGGTTCCCACCTGAATGACTTCAATTCAACCAGGTGAACCAAAAGTGATAAAAACCTATCCACTTATTATAAGCCACAGAATATTAGATATTCCCCCGGATATATTTTAAGTGTTTGACCCTTTTGCTTCTTTAAGCCACACCATATCTCTAGGTTTCCTACCCAGATAGCCCACTCACCTGTTGGCCCTATCTTAAAACCTAGCAGTAGGCTTAGGCCTCCTCATTCTCACTAACACATTGTGTTTCTATTGTTTTCATCTCATTTCAAGTGTTGTGTTTCACTTTGATCTTTTTCTACCCTCTGTTCTGTTGTGATTTGTTTCTTTCATTTCATATAGAGACAGTAACCTGGGAGCCACCAACGAAGTTAAATAGTAGAGCGACCACCAGCAGCCGGTGTCATCACACGACCCGCTAGGCTACTGCCTGTCAAATCTCCATTTCAGGTCCTTCGTTGACCCAAGTTAATTGGCTACTTAACTGTCTGACTGTTTGCATCAGTTAGCCCCAAAATTCTCATAAACGGCACAGCCCGTATGAATATAGCTCGTTAAACGTAGAACGAACTTGCATTGGTCTTTTTGTGTGTGTGTGCTGTGCTTCTCTCACCGACAGAGAATCAGGATGTTCCAGGCATCCAGTCCAGCAGTCCACGGGGGCCACCTCTCGACATGGTTGAAAGCAGTGACGACCCCCTTCCTGCCCAAGGATGCCAGTAACCTGCAGCACCCAGAGCAACTAGACACCGAGCTAGATGAACTGATGGCACGCGATCCAAACCAAAGCGACTACTACAGAGAACTCGCCAGGATCTTCGGAAGCCTAGTTCACATTCTCGTCGCCCAGGCACGGCTCAGTGAATGGAGCAACATCGCGGAGGAGGCCTGGATGGACCAGGCCCCAACCCAGAGTCATCTGGATCAGCTCCTCCTCGAGACCCAGACCCAGCGCGAGAAAGAGGACGACACAGATCCAGAGCTACAGAAAGGAGTTGAAAGACTTCACAATGCCCTGCAAGATCTTCGCCTCGACACAGATCAAAGAGAACAGCTGGAGAGAGAAGCCAGAAAAGAAATCAACAAAAAACTCCAGCAAAGCGACGCTCTCCTAAAAAGAGCAGAGACTGAACTGAAAGAAAGAGACTATAAAACCTGGGGCTGCAAAACACACTTGCAAGCGGCCCGAGCTAAATTCAGCTGGATCAGAGTGGCTGGATCGGAGAAACGCACACCACAAAATTTCTCCCGGGCTGCCACTCCAACCCTTTCAGCCAAGAACCCAGAGCTGGAAAAGGGGGTGTAAGCCCACTTCTAAGGAAATCACCAGCCAGCTTACAAGAACATCTGTCAACAACGGAGGGGACAGAACCCTTCCAGAGAACGCATGTCACTAAACCCTGCACTGCTCACAGAGAACTTCACAAGCTAGCCAGAAGCATCTCTACATTCAATCCAGATCCTGCAGGAGGACATGACGTTCATGCTTCTTTACAAGCCATTGACTTTCATTTGCAAACTGTCGCCAACATGACAGATGTGAACACATTGTACCTGTTAAAAATCACGTCCAGCCGTGATGTGCATTGCTTTCTGGATCGTCAACCAGAGACTGTCAAAGTGTACTACCAGCAACTGCTACAGACTTTGATTCTTGAATTCTCTGATCCAAACTCAGACCATGGGCTCCTTACTGCTATGGACCTCAAACAGGGCCGATTTGAAAACCCACAGACTTTCTGTAGTCAGCTACGAAACACCTACTTTGGAGCATGCAACGAACCAGGTATGGAACAGGATTTCAACTTAAAAACTCTGGTCCTCCTAAACCTACATGCCAGTTGGAGTTTTCATCTCAGAGTCCCAGCGTGTCCCCGTAACAGGACTACACAAGAGTTACTGAACTTAGCCCACAAAGCTTGCACCAAGCAAAAGACTATTTGTGAAAAAACCCAAAGTCTCTGTCTCTGAGCACTGCTCGGAGTTAACCCTAGATGGCGCCCTACAACACCACAGTCACAGACATTTTTACAGAGAGTCAATACCGTTCCAAGCCAGCAGAGGGCAACACAGTGCAGCCACGTCTGAGACAGCAGAGATCCTGAGGGTGCTGAAAGTGCTTCTTCACATGAAAACTCACAAGGAAGATGAGCCAAGCACCCAGAACACTGCCCGTCATCTACAGACCACAGAGCTAACTGTTACAGCACAAAGTGACAACAACACCCAAGCTCCACAGTCAACAGCTGCACACCCTGAACGAGACAGCACAGGTCCTCACACCAGGTACCACAAACACAAGGTACCAGAAAATGTTGTTTTGACTACCTGCCTTTACAGCGAGCAACACAAGACCGGTCCTCACCACCCACCAATCGTCACACCTGCCCTGATGCCAACATTCCTGGGCAGCCTTGTCAAAAAGGGGTGGGCCGAAAAGGAGTCAACAGGGAAGACCTGATCGACACAGGATTAAACCTGACGGTGATCTCATCTCACCTTTTCAAAAGACTCCAATTTGAAGCTAAGAGACAAGATCGAACTCTTACACCTCAAACTTATGAACTGAATGTACAGGTGTACAGACAGGATGACATCCAGTTTGAACAGGTTGTTTCCATTCACCTGACAATCGTTCCGATGAGTCTAATACATCCCATGTATGTCCCACCAATGAACACTCATACATTGCTCATCGACAAAGACCTGCTAGAACACTTTGACCCTTTTCTGAACTTCAAACAGCTAAAAGACTTTGCTCAAGTGCGAGAACCTTTTTCTCTCCAGCCACACAGGTTGCTAGAGCCAGACTGTCAGGTCGCAGAGGTCACGGGAACTCCCACAGAGCCAGACGGTCAGGTCACAGAGGTCACGGGAACCCCAGCAGCCAGCCATGAGTACAACGCCCTAACGACAGGCTCAAGTTCATGCCTCTGTACCTTAGTCAACAAACAGGGTACGGTGGTACCATCTTACACCAAAGGGGTCGCTGTTCGGCTCAACCTGCAATGTGATCAAACCTTACACCACACGCTGCGTTTCTTCCAACCCTCACCTGAATGTGTAGAACTCGGACTCACACTAGCAAACAACAAGCATGTCAAACACCAACACCTGTTCCAGCAAGGTGATTACATCACAAAAACACACAATGTGATCGGGTACTGGAAGAAGGCAAAAGGACACTCGAAGTTACCAAGTCTAGACAAGGACTTTAAAGATCACACTGACACCCTTGCCAAAACTGGCACACTAAACAACATTCTGTGGTCTCTCCCAACCCACCCACCCACATTCAAGGTTGAAGTGATTACACACAGCATAAGAACTTTACTAGCTAAACTGCCTACCTCAGAATCACTCACGCTGGCTCCGTTGTCAACACAGACCAACATAGCGGACATGCATGCTTCTGAAAACTTGATAATGACTTTGCTTTACCACCTTTCAGACCCCTCCATCCACCCTGGCAACCAGTCTACAGTCACTGACAACCAAAGCCCCAGACCACTGCATGATACACAAACCATGCTGCGTGCACAGAACAATATTGTGGGTTGTGCACCGTCTGACATCACAATGCCAGGGCTTGTAATGCCACGGAGCAAAAGGGGGATAATGCCAATATATTTCCATGACGCAGCATGTGCTGCACCACGCAGCACCAGAGCCACTGACAAAACACTGAAGCAAGTGTCATGCCAGCAGCAAGATGTGGCAAAACATGGGCGAGGGCGAGCTAAACCCAGTCGCCGCCCACTAAGCAAAGAGGCTGCCCTGTCCAACCAAAGACAGCCCTCGTTTGTTTCTTTCTCCCCTTTCTCTCTCTCTCTCCCTATTATCTGTACCAGGATGCTGCTGTTGTTTGCCATGCCGTGCTGTCAGCCAAAGAGAGGACAGCTGCAACCGAGAAAACCGCTGAGACTCCTGACTACCGATGACAGGGCACACTACCCAAGCACTGTAACCGAATACAGCTGTACAAGGTTCCGATGGAGAGAGGACTCCCTCACTCACACTGAGGCCGATGTCAAACACATGTTCAGCCAACATGAGAAAGTGACTGTTACACAAATGGAGTTAAGTGGACACCACCACCGCTCCAAACAGTTCCCGGGAGCTTTGCTTAGAGCCGCTGCTGCCGCCAGAATGTTTAACATTGTTATGTCCAGTGTCAATGCAGCGAACCAGACCGTAAACTCCTTGAAACCACTGTTTACTGCCTTCCAGAAGGACTTTACCCAGACTCAGCTGTTTACAGCGTTAACAACAGACATGCTGTGGGAGGTTAGCTCCTCCAATGACAGCCTAACCACGAGTAAAACCCCACCATACATGATACCCTTAAGCCTTGTGTTAACTGTGCTGGCTTACACCATCACCATGCCAGCTGACCTGCTACACATACACCTGGCCCACTCTCTGGATAGCGCCTTCCTACGGCACGTCAACCCCAAACAGAGAGAAGTGAACGTGCTCCTGAACCAACCCATCAGCGAGTCAAGCCAAGTCTACAGACCTAAAGACATTGTCAGTGTCAGGATGTGGAAAAGCAACACCCACACCAAAACACACATTCCAAATGTGGTGGCCTACCACGACAGCGACACACAGCTGTACCTGGCCCCAAACATGCACATGTGTGCTTTGTCCAAAGACATTCATTATCTCTGCCTTAGCAAACCCTTCCTCAGACACAACTCTGAAGGAATCTGCGAGCTGCAACCCTGGGTCAGCGATACGCGCTGCCCTGCCGAAGCCAAGCCTCGTATACAAGTCACAGAAACGCAAGCAGAGATTGTGGGTAACAGATGGCTCGTCAACACTCCTGTGCGCTCAGCTATGCTGACCTACGACCAGCATGACACCGCCACCCGTGCCAACCTGCTTGACCAAGTACTGAAAGGTACCACCAAACACATTTACATTACTCCTGTCGACACAGCCCTCCAAGCACAGCCTCGACAGCCCGTTCTGAACCCGTCATCTGCGGTCCAAGTCTGGACTGCTCCCGACACTGCACGGTGCATCTCCACCGTCATTGGTCCCGCCCTGACTCGTGGCGTGACCTTCATCCTATACAGGATACTCAACGAGATGCAAACCTCTACAGCCAAACTCACGACAACTGTGGCTGGAGGTCTCCGATGGAATCCCCGGAAAGGGGGTGCCAAGTCAAAGACAACACCGAACCTCACCAAGCTGAATCCTCAGCTCCAGGAACCACCTGCCATCTTGAACCACCTGCCGTCATGATCCACCTTTCATCTGCCCATCCTGATGATTGCCGTCCGATGATGTCCACACAGGGACTTCATCTGACGTAAAGGGGGAGGTGTAACGGATATGCAGATCATCGATTCATGTGTTTAATTCAGATTTTCCAAATGAAACCCTTTTTGCACTAAATGCCTGGGCCTGGCACCAGCCTGGCTGGACTTAAATTATTTACGATACCCATGCGAGCTTCAAAGGAGACCTGAAATCCCCCCCCAAATTCCTCAAATACACTGGAGACAAAGGAAACCTTTCGTAAAGTTCCTTACTTTTGTAAGTCCTTATTAATATGTATTTTTAATGTTTGTGTATTGCATAAAAATGGTTAATCCTGGGTAAATGGTTAAATTGCTGACTTATAAGTGGAAATGTTCTCCTCAGCCTAACTCTTTCTCAAATAGTCATGTGTATGTAACCCCCACCTTTGCAGGTCGTAAAACTTTACGACCACCCTGGACAACAGGAGAGGAGAGAAGCCAAATTTTATAAATGTATTACGTATTCCTTTTTGGTACATTAGATGTTTCCCATATAAATTGGGACTATCTGCAGTGTTATCATGTGTTAAGCAAATATTTAAATATGTGTAATTCTGCATTTGAATGTAACTTCATGTTTTGATCATTTATATATATATTATGTTTAGTATTGTTCTAATCGTCATGCTCTGACAGACCCATTTATCTAGAGCAAAGTAATGAAAAATCTAATCTGAATTACAAATTTGCTAGAATAATCCCTTGAAAAAGCCCTAGATCACCAGGGGGTTGTCTCCACAGAGACAAAGGAACTTTTCCCTCCGCTTCAGATCGCGGACGTTCATTGGCTGTTCACGTGAAAAGAGGCGGGGACCATCTCAAGCCATAAGAACGACCGAACAAGGTCCGCCTTCTCTCTTCTTACGCTGACTCCCTTCCCTCCTGCATCGACCAACGTTGCTTCCGCACGGCCTTAGGCCGTGCTCATAGCGCAAGCCCCCTCAGCACAGGGGCTGAGAGAAAAAGCCATTTTAATGGCTCCTTTGGAAGCTTTCGTTTTTGTTGTTTCTTTTCTTTTCTTTACTAAGTTTATTCAACTATTCGCCTCTCCACACAAGGAAGACGAATTCTGGAACATTGTTTGTTGAACCTTTCAAATACCGCGCGAGGACAGAACAAAGGACCACGTGCTCCACGCTCACGCCAAGATCCAGCGCAGCGTGAACGCGCGTCACATGGCCTCCAGGACCACGCACACTGTTTTCAAAAGGAACAGCGCGCAAAGCTCACACGCGCGACACCGATCTCACGCCACGCACACTGGGCCATGCAAGTATCAGTTTCTCTATGGAGATTTAAAAGCTGCTTTAAATTGTTGCTATGATCTGATCGTTGTTGGCTTCCAAAAGTTACTGACTATGATTTCCATACCTGAGCTCCTTATGTGATCTCATTCTATTCTCTCTCTCTCTCTCTCTCTCTTTTATTTGGATTCCGTTATGTCTTGTATAAAGCTTACTGTTTGTAGTGTCGTACGCATATTTACTCTGTGTGATTTGTAGTTTGATGTATTACTAGTTGATTTATTAAAAACCCATATACTTACGATTGGCTTGGACTCCACCCCACTTACATTACGAGTCACTGAGATGTCTGATCTTTAGCTACAAGCTTTAAATTTAGAAACTAAATTTATCATAAGGATAGGATAATGTTTTCATGGCCAGAGAATATTTTTCCTTGAATTATAAGGCGTGATAACTTTATTGAAAATTGATAGGTCAACAGTGGTTTGCTGGACAAACCACTGTTTGATTTGCAGTAATTTACAGTAAGAGATATCACAATAATTGGTATGAAGAATGGAATATTGACATATTAATGAGTAAGTTACAGTGCCCTGTGATTATTTATTGGTATAGGCAATTGAGCTATTTTTCATAATCAATCAAATTTAATGTAACTGTCATCTGAGATATAAATTAATCATATTCCTGATTAATTATTCAAATTCCCTATATATCATTTGAGTTAATTATTTTGTAAAACTCATTGTTGTTACAAGCATTTCTTACATGTACTGTTGTGCAAAGTTATTATTATTATTATTTATTTTATAAATTTTTTGTTATTTGTTGTTGTCTTTTACTTGTTTCTCGTTTGAAGAAAAAAAGGAGAAAGTATACATATACTTAATTATTTTACAAATCTGTTTTTGTTTTATGTATTATATAATTGTTTATTCCTTATTCATGTAATGTACAATGCTTTGGCAATACTGTGCAAGTCATGCCAATAAAGCTCATTTGAATTTGAATTGAGTGTGTGTGTGTATGTTTGTGTGTGTGTGTGTGTGAGAGAGAGAGAGAGAGGGAGAGCGAGAGTGTGTGAAAGAGAGAGGGAGGAAAGGAGAGAGTGTGTGTGTGTGTGAGAGAGAGAGGGAGAGTGTGTGTGTGAGGGGGAGAAAGATACAACTTTGCTTACTATGTAATTTTGCTATTTCATTTTGCTCAGTGTACACTATATATGGTTGTCAACATCAAAGCTGAGTAACTGTATATTACTTTTCAGCCATTTCCAGTTCAGTCAGATGGACAGAGCGGTGGGATATTCATGCTTATGGTAAACTTGTACTATTTCTACTGTTCTACGGTTTCCTGTTTGATTCCTAAATCTCCATAATCATTATTTTCTCTTTAACAGTATGCCCTCTGCATCTGTACTGGTGCCATGGTTCACTTTTTTGGATGTAAATTGTAATTCATGGAATGCATTGTATCCAAGAATGTTAAAAAACAAACAATGCAAGACTCCAATATTACATGTGTATTACAGACTGACATACCATCTATTCGTAAGTAGTGGTGTCTCCAGATTCTGGAGAAATTCTCGATTGCAGGGTAGGACACATTTCAAGCAGTGAAACACTGCTCTGCTTTACAATTATGCTGGATTAAAAGTACCATACTTTTGAATAGGCATGGACAGAACTTCGGGCAAGAGCTTTGCCTTCTGGACAGAGGAGGCAGAACAGCTGATGGCAGGCACCCTACCACCTATTTATAGGATTTATTGATCCCAAATAGTCAAGGTATGGCCAAACTAACCAGACAACCATTTTCACATATGCATTCTATATAGGTGGGTCTAAAAAATGAATATAGTGGAAAAGTGTGTGAATTACAGAATTAAATGTAAAACTTGAAACTGGTTGGAAACTGATACATTATTTAGATTTATACAACATGTTACATCATGTGATGTATTCAAAAATAGAAGATCGTAACAAACATTTCAAGTCAAGTGGGTCAAATGTACACCAATAATGCAATTCTTTCCAATCATCAGAGTAAGGAGTTAATCGCAGTAAGATGTTTACATGACTGGAGCAAACCTTTTCACTTCTACATGCAGTTTTTATTTTCTGATTATTCACACATAGCCTAGCCATAGAGAGGTAGTGTGTGTGTGTGTGTGTGTGAGAGAGAGGGTGTGTGTGTGTGAGAGAGAGAAAGAGAGGGAGTGTGTGTGTGAGAGAGAGAAAGAGAGGGAGTGTGTGTGTGTGTGAGAGAGAGGGAGTGTGTGTGTGTGTGTGTGTGTGTGAGAGAGAGAGGGAGGGTGTGTGTGATGGGGAGAGAGAGAGAGTGTATGTGTGTGTGTGTGTGAGAGAGAGAGAGAGAGAGTGTGTGTGAGTGTGTGTGTGTGTGTGTGTGAGAGAGAGGGAGTGTGTTTGAGAGAGAGGGAGTGTGTGTGAGAGGAAAGTGAAAAAGAAAGTGAAAGTGACATTCAGCCAAGTATGGTGACCCATACTCAGAATTTGTGCTTTGCACTCTCCCCACCCACAATTCCTGCCGGCCCGGGACTCGAACTCACAACCTTTTGATTGGGAGTCCGACTCTCTAACCATTAGGCCACGACTTCCCTAAATGCTTAGTATGTGTGTGAGAGAGGGTTGTGTGTGTATGTGAGGCAGTGTGTGTGTGTGTGTGTGTGTGCGAGGGGAAGAGAGGGTATGGGAGAGGTAGGGAGGCAGAGAAAGAGATTTTGTGTGTGTGTGTGTGTGTGTGTGTGTGTGTGTGTGAGAGAGAGAGAGAGAGAGAAAGAGAGAGAGAGAGAGAGAATTTTTACTCTTTAATAAAACTTCTGTGTGCACACATGCTTCTTTCAAGTCATTTCCATTGTCAGTTTGAAATACTCTATAACGTTTTCCCACATTTGTTTGTCGCTCTTTCTTCTTGTAAGTGCAGACAGTCTTGGCAGAAATGCATATTTTGTTCCTTATTGTCTTCTGTAAACAACATTGAAGGGATTATGTTCCTCATTTAGATATTAGCCTATATATATATATATATATATATATATATATATATATATATATATATATATATATATATATATATATATATATATATATATATATATATATATATATATATATATATTAGCCTATATAGACCCATTCTAATACAAAATTACTCAACTTAAAGGTTAACTATTAGTGAAGTCAAGTCAAGTCTGCTTTATTGTCAATTCTTCCATATGTACAGTACATACAGAGAATCGAAATTGCGTTACTCTCAGACACCGGTGCTACAGATACACTAACAGTAGAGCCTAAAAATCTAGATCAAATATAAAATGTAGATACAACTATACAATCAGGGAATGTAAAAAAGACATAATAAAATTAAAAATCAAGTTAAATAAAGCAGCGCAAGGCACATGGCAGATAGAGTGCAAATCAGTGAAGTGAAAAACAAGTGCACATAAAAGATTTTTTGTGCAAAAAGAAGCTTATTCAGTCTGATTAAATTGACAAAGGGCTCAAGAGCAGTTATTTTATTTAACTGACTGATGAGTTGGTAGAATGACGCCAGTTCGATTAGAAGTTTTTAATAAAAAATAAATAAAATTAAAAAAAAACACACAAACCGCCTTTGACAATACTACTGACCTCAGACCAAAACACGGCAAGTTAAGTAAGTTAAGACTAATACCAGCAATGAATCGCAATGTATGGAACGACTCGCAAATCCTTTATTATTTTGGATTGGCAGCCACGTAAACACATAGTACTGCATAGCGTAAGTTACATTTAAAAGCATCAAACTAGACCCGCTGTTAAATGTTAAACACAATACAACTAACGTTACACAAATTTGCCGCAAGTTGTGCCGCCTTGCTGTTAAGTGTTTCCTTCCTATATACCGATAGTGTAGGGGAAACGGTGACGTTTTCTACTACGTAATTACGTGCATGCGTGAAATGAATCGTGCTGAGGCGACCATGTTTGATAATAATCGGGGGTGCTCCGAATTGTGTTTGAGAAGATCGGGAAGTGCGAGATTCGATCAGTCAACACCTCACATTACCAGATAATCCGCGCCGAACATCGGGACAGATCGAGGTGCTCGACAAGTTGTTTGCTCCAATTCTCGGGAGGGGGAGATAGGGGCTAAATCGGGCTAAAAATCCTGTAGTGTAAGCCTTGCTTAAAAGAAATTAATAACTGGGTTCGCACACACAGATAAGCGCGGCATCAGCCCGCTGTCGTGAACCAACTCGGGGCCGACGATTGATGACCTTGAGAAGAGCACTGACCGAATTATATCGGCATCCGCCTGGCTGATGTTTTATAGATGTTTTAAGGCGGGCATACACTGTTCGATTTCTGTGCGATTTCGGCAAGGTACCAACTCACACTGTACGGGTAGTTCGCATGCGATGTAAAGCCAAAGCTCACGATTTTTGTGCGCTCACTGTACGGTCCGATTGCCGAGTTGCGATTTGACTGCTCACACTATACGTGAGGAATCAACCAAATCAACACGTAGGATCCCTCAGAACCCGGATGTTTGTGGCTGTTTCAGAATAAACATGCTTTCCCGGGATAAACGCACTGCATATGCGCAAAGCGCAATTATGTGTGCTGAAACGTCCAAAAAAAAAAAAAAAAGGCGTCGGCGTATCTAGACGCGTAGGTGGCTGGGAAGACGTGGCCAATATGATCAATCCATTTTGCAACGCGAACTGGAGGTAAGCAGGCGTTTTTTCCCCTCTTTTATTTTTAATTTTCTTTGCATAACTCCACAAGTTATCCCTCCATCACTTCAGTCCACACTACAAGCTGTGTCAGGTGTCACGATGGTTTCGTTTATGGTTTCGCGCATGTGCAGTGAGGGAAACGCGGAAAATCGGTTCGTAGCCCTGCTTCAATAGTGCGATACCTCACGAGAGGCGACCAAAATTTCTGACATGTCAGAAATCCATCCGACCAACCGATTGCCGGTTGGGAGAGGCTTATCGCCTCTCGTTTCCCCTTGTACACTGCACGAACACTGCACGACAAACGACGCACGAAAATGCTGAAATTCGGCCCGACCTGAAAAAGAGTCACATGAGTCAGAATTCGGCTCAAAAACGGATGAAAATCGCACAGTGTATGCCCGGCCTAAGGAATGATGCCGACGTTTCGACTTCGGCCAGACATGTGCTGTCTATGGAAAAAGTGATTTAGGCCGCTACAGTAAATCACTATTATTTGGTAGGCAAATAATTAAACATATTTCTGTATATTCCACTGCATCTCGCTGTACCAGGGTTGCTGTTTTTATTATTTTTATGTCTTGTAAAAATAATTAAAATTTCTTAATTGGGTTAAATTCCTAATTTGCTCGACAGTAATGAAACTTTTTAAATGCAACATAAAAAAAGCTTACAAAAATAGAGTGTTTGACAAAACAAAAAACAAACAAGAGACAAAACCTAAAAAATAAGCAGTTATAGCCAGCAATTGTTTTGAGCAACTAGAGTAGAGCTAAATACATGTATTTATAAGGTTAAACAATGGCTTTACAATATGAATATTATCTTTCTGGCCACCAAATGCCTCTCTAATTTGACTCTTTTCACTGGAATTTAAAATTGTCTCTATTTTAACCCTAAACACTAAACTAATTATAAATAAATAATAAGCATATTAGAAAATTTTATATTTTAAATGGAATAATGGCATATTATTAAGTACCATAATCTCTTCAAATTAACTAAACAGGTCTGAGCTAAAAATTAGTACACTTATTTTATTGGTTAAATTACACTGAAGGTGTTTGATAACATTTGACTGTCAAAGAGTATAAGAATATAATGATGTTTCATTCCCCAGAATAATGCTATTGTAAAGCATAGTCAGCGTAGTTATCCATGCAAAATCTATGCAAATTAGGCCATGTGTTAATAATTACTAGAGATGACTGCAAATATAGTGAAACTGCTGTCTGTCCCAATCAATCCCATTCAAAAGACAGCGCGATTAGTACTATTGATAGCTCCCTGAACCACGTGACCGCGTGGCGGTGAGATCAAAGCATGTCTCAAATGTTTCTCAGTAGCTCATCTACAGCGAGTTTACTATGTAATAATCAATATGGAAATATGAAATATGGTGCATTATTTTTCTGCCAGATAATAGCCTACCTGAATGACAAAATGAATGCAGTATCTTAAAATACTGTAGAAGCGAAGGATTCAGTGAAAATTGTTTGCCATGTTTTACAAATAATTGATACATATGCATTAAACACGACAATTTTCTTTCTTGGCAAATTGCGATGACTGGCGATGTTCGTCCGGCCATCGACAAATAAAATGTCTTCATTGTCACCAAAGCCCATCCGCTGGCTCTGCGTTGCGTTCTCACTTCTGCATATAAGTGCACGAGTAAGTTTTGCAACAGGAATACTGCAAAAAGAGTAGCAAAAGTCAAAGCGCTAGGATTTGAGAGGTCGTAGGTCAGAGAGGTCGTAGGTGCCGACTTGACGTTGTGCAGCGAAACTGAAGTAAAGTGCAAAAGTAAATATGTCGTAAACATTGTGTTATTAATCTAAAAACTTCCAATTCAAAACAAGATTCAGCTTTTCACATCAGAGCTGTGAGTGTAAATTTCAATTTACAAATACGAATTTTAATATGACAAATTATCACATTCACATTTTCAACCTCTCGAGTTACTGATACACCTCCATGTCATGAATGTCAGGAGGAGGAAACAAGCACATCTATATCATATAAGAAATACAAGGATAGAGTTCAAGAATCACGTACGGGAAATAGGTATAGTTTAGTATAATGTAAAAAATATAGTAACATGTGGAAATAATGACAAGGACAGGAGATATTGGTTTCATTTTTTTAAAGACTGGACTGGAAGGACGAATTTAATTAAGATAAAGTAAGTTAAAGTGAGACAGCAGATGGCAGTAATGCAATATTGGCAACGGCCAAACTGCCGTAAAAATCAAACGAAGAAGAAGAAGAAGAAGAAGAAGAAGAAGAAGAAGAGATCCGGATAGTGGCTTTTGGCTACACAGGAAGTGTGATCGGTGGACGGAGAGCGCGCGTCGGACTGGAGTGTGGTGGCGACTGATGGCAGGAAATGGCGCTAGTTCTGGTAGTGAGCCGGAAATGGAGGATGAATCCTGTAGCGGGAATGCTGGGGGAAATAAATGGTGGAAAATAGTTAATCGGAAAAGGAAGAAAACCGGTAGTCAAGGATCATTTACGGATAGTGGAAAGGAGGAAGAAGTAGGTAGGAAAAATGTTGAAGAATTTAAGGTAATTTTGAAATTTGCGGAGTCTGGCATAACAGTAAATCCCATAAAATTGACTAAAGCTCTGAAAAAAGCTGTAGGAGATATAAATAGTGCAAAGACGCTTAGAGATGGAAATTTGGTTATCATGTGCAAAGATGAGAAACAACAGAAGAGGGCCCTCAGTATAAAATCGATGCTTGGATATCAGGTATCATGCACATTGTATAATAGGAAACCTTGGGTAAAAGGTGTGATTACAGGAATCCCAACTGATGTGTCTACTGATACAATTAAGAGCTGCATTGATGGAGGGAAAGTTATTGGAGTGAAAAGGCTTCAATATGTTAAAAATAAAGAAAGAATTGATAGCATGTCGGTCATGCTGCAGTTTGATCAGGAAAGAATGCCAGACAGGGTTAAATTAGGCTACATTAGCTACCTAGTAAGACCATATGTTCCTCCTCCTCTGAGGTGTTTCAAGTGTCAGAAGTATGGGCACGTTAGTGCGGTTTGCAGAGGCAAACTACGATGTGCGAGATGTGGGGGTAACCATGAATATGGTAAATGTGATGAAGGAGCAAAGGTTAAATGTTGCAATTGTGGTGGTGAGCATAGTGCTGGATTTGGGGGATGTAGTGTTCACAAGCATGCAGTAAAAGTGCAGAATGTTAGAATAAATGAGGGAATGACATATGCTGAGGCAATCCAAAAAGTAAAACAAGTTGAGCAGACACAGGGAGTGAACAAAAATAATGAATGGACTAGGAATGTTTTGGTTCAGAGAAAGGTAAATGAGGATAAGTTGGAAGTTGGGAAAATGGAGTTTGTCTCATTTATGGCTGAAGTGATAAACTGTTCTGCTCAAACAGAAAGTAGAACAGAAAGAATTAAGATCATTATTAGGGCAGCAGAGAAATACTTAAATGTAGATGGAGTGACTGTGGAAAAAATAAATGATAAACTGAAAATTCAAACAGTCACTCAAACTCCAGGTAGAATTACATAATTCAATGGTTTTAACAATTTTGCAATGGAATGCGAGAAGTCTTATTGCAAATGGGCTAGAATTTAAACATTTTATAGATCAACTGGATGAGAAACCACATATAATATGCATTCAAGAAACTTGGTTAAAGTCTCATTTAGATTTTGTCATACAAGGGTATGGTGTAGTTAAGAAAGATAGAAAAGTAGGAAATGGGGGTGGAGTGGCCACTTTTATTCAGAATCAGGTACAATACAGAGTCATTAATGAGTTTGAAGAGTATGAAGTAGTAGCTATTGATATATATGCAGAAAAACAGAATATTCAAGTTATTAATTTTTACAATCCTTGTGATAGATTAAATAAAGGTTTAGAAAAGGTTATTGGGTCAAGATCAGGATATAAAGTTATTTGGTGTGGGGATTTTAATGCACATAACACATTATGGGGAAGTATTAATGATGATCATAATGGGGAAGTTATAGAAGAAATTATAGATAGTCATGCACTGGTATTGTAACGCTGAGTCAGGGGCGTTATGATCCATAAGCAGCTTTATTTCAATAATCAACAGAGTAAACAGAAACAGATCAATCAGGGGCATAAGATACAACGTAGACAAATCAGAATCATAAACCTTGACAGAGTGTAGAATCAGGGCTGGCGGTTGGCAGGCAGAGACGAGAGAACAAGGCAGTGGTCGGTAAGGCAGGCGGCAAAGAATAAGAGTCCAATAAGCAGTCCAGGTCATACACGGGAGATCAAACAATGGGAAAACGCTCGGTAATGTCTGCATGGGCAAAACAAGACTTTGCGTTTGAGAGAACAGGGCGAGTTCATTAAATAGGGGATGGAGATGAGCGACACCTGTGCAGGTAATCAGCCCCAGGTACGGGGTGTATTGGGAAATGGAGTTTTGAAAGAGGTTAATACTCGGGCGACGGTTCCCTCTGGTGGTGATCGGAGGGAGCCACAGAGGTTGTGTTTGTGACAGAGCCCTCCCCCTGCGAGCGGCTCCTGACGCGATGAGGTGATCGTCGCCGGGGTCTTCCTCGGGGTCTAGGAGCGGGTCTGTCTGGGTGATCTCGATGGAAGTCCGTGATGAGAGTGGGGTCCAGTATGTCATCAGCATTGACCCAGGACCTCTCCTCCGGACCGTACCCCTCCCAATCGACCAGATACTGTAGGAATCGGCCCCGGCGACGTGAATTCAGGATTTCGTGTACCTGATAGGCCTCCTGGCCATCGATGATGAGGGGAGGCGCTCTCTGGTCACCAGCCTCCTCTAGGTTCTCCGCTCCTCTCGGTCCACCAGCGGGCTTGAGCAAGGAAACATGAAAAGTGGGTGAGATACGGTAATGAGATGGGAGAGATAGTCTAAATGATACTGGGGTGATTTGACGGAGGATTTTGAAAGGGCCCACGTACCTGGGACTAAGTTTCTTGGATGGTAGTCTGAGGCGAAGATCCCGTGTGGACAGCCAGACCCATTGTCCGGGCTGGTAATCCGGATGAGCTCTGCGGTGTCGATTGGCCTGATTTCTGGTCCGACGAACTGCTCGGAGAAGGTGAACATGAGCGCTGTCCCAGGTCTCCTCACAGCGTCTCAGCCAAGCATCAACTGCAGGCAATTCGGATGGTTCGCCAGACCATGGGAAGAGAGGAGGTTGAAATCCTAGGATGCACTGGAAGGGAGTCATGCCAGTGGACGGTTTTTGAAGGGAATTTTGTGCGTACTCGGCCCAGAGAAGGAAGCGGCTCCAATCATTTTGATTCTGGTTGCAGTAGGATCGAAGGAAACGGGAGAGTTCTTGGTTCAGACGTTCGACCTGTCCGTTGGATTGTGGGTGGTAACCTGATGTGAGACTAACATTGATGCCCAACTGTTGGCAGAATGCCGACCATACTCTGGAGGTAAATTGGGGACCCCTATCGGAGACAATGTCCTCCGGGAGGCCATAGAACCGGAACACATTCTCACAAAGTGCCTCTGCTGTTTCGAAGGCAGTCGGGAGTTTGGGTAATGGGATGAAGCGGCAGGCTTTGGAGAAGCGGTCGATCACAGATAGAATTGTGGTTTTGCCCTGCGAGAGAGGCAGATCAGTAACAAAGTCGATGGCTATGTGGGACCAAGGACGTTGAGGAACGGGTAACGTGTGAAGACCAGCGGGTAATTGATGGGATGATTTGTTGGTGTTGCAAGTGATACAGTTTCTAACGTAATTGATGGTGTCTGCTTGCATTGAGGGCCACCAGAAGCGGTTAGATAGGAGCTGGATGGTGGCGGTTATACCGGGGTGTCCTGAGCTTGGGGTAGAGTGGACCTGATGTAGTACTCGTTGTCTCAGTGTTTGAGGGACGAATGTGCGATTCTGGGGAGTCTCAGGAGGTGGAGGTTCGATGCGTTGGGCCTCAATGATCTCAGTCATAATGTCCCATTGGATGGGTCCAAGAACGATCGTGGGAGGAATGATGGGTTCGTGGTCTGGAGTTTGGTTGTTGGTTTCGTAGAGACGAGAGAGTGCATCTGCTTTGGTATTCTGGGAACCCGGACGATAAGTGACTTGAAAATTTAATCTTGTGAAGAAGAGCGACCACCTGGCTTGTCTGTGATTCAAGCGTTTGGCTGACCGGAGGTATTCAAGGTTGCGGTGATCCGTAAGGACTGTGGAGGTGTGTTTAGCCCCCTCTAGCCAGTGCCTCCATTCCTCGAATGCTGCTTTCATAGCGAGGAGCTCGCGATCTCCAACATCATAATTCCTCTCGGCTGCGTTTAGTTTCCGAGAATAAAAGGCACATGGGTATAATTTCGGTGGATCTCCCTGACGTTGTGAGAGTACAGCCCCGGGACCTGAACTTGAAGCGTCTACTTCCACAATGAATTCCTGCTCTGGATCAGGATGATGTAAGATGGGCGCTGTGGTGAATCTATCCTTGAGGGCCTGGAAGGCGTTGAGGGTGGCGGAGGACCAGTGGAGACGCTGAGAGCCCTTCTTAACCATAGAAGTCATTGGTGCTGCGATGGAGCTGAAGTCGCGGATGAACCTTCTATAGAAGTTAGCGAAACCCAGGAAGCGTTGTAGTTCTTTGAGAGTCTGGGGTAGGGGCCAGTTGACTACAGCGCGAACCTTCCCCTCCTCCATGGCTACTCCTCCAGCGCTGATTACATAACCCAGGAAGGAGATAGTCTGCTTGTGGAATTCACATTTCTCCAGTTTAGCATACAGTTGGTGCTGGATTAGGCGTTGGAGGACGGCTTTGACCTGTTTCACATGTTCTGTATACGTTTCGGAGTAGATGAGGATATCGTCTATGTAGACTATGACCCAACGATTCAACATATCCCTGAATACGTCGTTCACAAAGGCTTGGAACACGGAAGGACTGTTGGAAAGGCCGAACGGCATGACCTGGTATTCGTAGTGCCCAGTGGTGGTTGAAAAGGCCGTCTTCCACTCATCCCCTTCTCGAATTCGGATCAGGTTGTAGGCGCTTCGGAGGTCCAACTTCGTGAAGTACTTTGCTCGGCGTAGTTGCTCTAGAGCCGCTGGGACGAGTGGCAAGGGATATCGGTACTTCACCGTAACGTCGTTGAGGCCGCGGTAATCTATACAAGGGCGGAGTCCTCCGTCCTTCTTCTTCACGAAGAAGAATCCTGCAGAAGCTGGTGAAGTTGAAGGTCGAATGAATCCCTTGGCTAATTCCTCCTCGATATACTCCTTCATGGCTGCGGCTTCGGGTTGAGATAATGGAAAAACTCGGCCCTTGGGTGGTTGAGCGCCTGGCATCAGCTCAATGGCGCAATCGCCTGGTCGATGAGGAGGTAGTTGCGCAGCCTTGGTTTTACTGAAAGCCTCCTGGAGATCGTCATACTCCTGAGGCAGTTGAGAGGCCGATGAGGAAGTAGGAGTGATCGTGGGTCGGGTGCAGGAATGGAGACAATGTTGTTTGCAGTAATCTGACCATTGTGATATCTGTTTCTTGGACCAGGAGATGATTGGATTGTGTTTTTCCAGCCAGGGCAGTCCCAAGATGATGGGGTTATGAGGAGATTGGAAGCTGTAGAGGTGGATCTTTTCAGAATGGAGGGCCCCGACGGTGAGTTCTAACTCCTCAGTGATGGTTTGGATGCGACCGGAGCCCAGCGGTCGCCCATCTAGAGCTGCCACTGCCAAGTGAGAGGTACATGGAATACAAGGGATGTTATGAGTCTCCATGAAAGTGGTATCAATAAAACTTCCCGCAGCTCCGGAATCAATCAATGCCCTCACCTCGATGCTAATTCCCTTAACATATAACATGACTGGTATTTCTAACATAGAAGAAGATCTAGAAGGATAACTCACCGCAGCTGAATGTCGCGGCGGTCGAGTGGGGCATGAAGCCCGTAGATGTCCAGCCAAGCCACAGTATAAACACAAGTTGTGCTGTCACCTGCGTGACTTTTCCTCCTCGCTTAATCGGGTAACTCCGATTTGCATGGGTTCTGGATCCGGGCTTGAGCTGTTGACTGGGGTGAGTGATGAAGTTCAGTATCGGGGCCGACGTGCCCGAATCAGATTGTCTACCTTGATGGACAGATCGATGAGTTGTTCGAGGGTTTTGCCCTCATCTCGGCAGGCTAGTTCGGTCTGCAGCTCAGCATTCAGTCCCCTCCTGAAGTGCAGGCGTAAAGGGTCGTCTGGCCAGCCAGTTTGTACAGCTAGGGTGCGGAATGAGAGAGCATAATCTGCGGCCGATCTTCCTCCTTGACGGAGTGCAATAAGCTGTTCGCCAACCTCCGTTCCTCCCGCGGGATGTTCGAAAACCTCTCTGAATCGGAGCAGAAATGCTGAAAAGGTGGTGAAAACTGATCGATCACCGTTCCAGATGGCTGTGGCCCACTCTAGTGCTCTCCCCGTGAGCAAAGAGCACACAAACGAAATTCGGCTGTCCTCTGTGGGATATAACGAGGGCTGCTGGTTAACAAACATCGAACATTGTAATAGGAACCCCTTGCATCTGGCAGGTGATCCATCGAACTTTTCTGGGAACGCCAAGCGCGGGCTTACTGAAGCGGGAGGTGTGGCCACGGCGGCGGCCATTTGCTGTGGTTGAGGTGCTGCTGGAATATTTCCCTCCGGGGTTTGCAGGCTTGAGCGGATACTTCTGCCGTGATCTGGAAAAAAGCCGTTGGATCAATATCTGGCAAAGTCTTCTGTAACGCTGAGTCAGGGGCGTTATGATCCATAAGCAGCTTTATTTCAATAATCAACAGAGTAAACAGAAACAGATCAATCAGGGGCGTAAGATACAACGTAGACAAATCAGAATCATAAACCTTGACAGAGCATAGAATCAGGGCTGGCGGCTGGCAGGCAGAGACGAGAGAACAAGGCAGTGGTCGGTAAGGCAGGCGGCAAAGAATAAGAGTCCAATAAGCAGTCCAGGTCATACACGGGAGATCAAACAATGGGAAAATGCTCGGTAATGTCTGCATGGGCAAAACAAGACTTTGCGTTTGAGAGAACAGGGCGAGTTCATTAAATAGGGGATGGAGATGAGCGACACCTGTGCAGGTAATCAGCCCCAGGTAAGGGGTGTATTGGGAAATGGAGTTTTGAAAGAGGTTAATACTCGGGCGACGGTTCCCTCTGGTGGTGATCGGAGGGAGCCACAGAGGGTGTGTTTGTGACAGGTATGCTTAAATGATGGTAGAAACACAAGAATTGATGTAGTTCGGGGAATTGGATCAGCTATAGATTTAACTCTGGTGTCAGAAGAATTAGCAAGGAGCTGTGAATGGGATGTGTGTGAAGACAATAGTATGGGAAGTGATCATTATATTATCATTTGTAATGTAGGGATGAGTGTGTTAGAACAAAATTTGAAGCCTGCTCCAGGATGGAGATTTAAAAAGGCTAATTGGGAAGCATATGCTTTTTTAAGTGAGGTAGGACTTACAGCAATAGAACCAAAATCAATGGAGGAAGTGGATGAATTTAATGATAGGATTTGCAAAGTATTGTATGATGTAGCTGATACTGTAATAGGAAGAAAAGTACAAAGTAGAAAGAGGAAATCAGTTCCCTGGTGGACAGAACAGTGTAGTAAAGCTGTACAGGACAGAAATAAAGCATTTAGACAAATTAAAAGAACTTATTTATTTGAGGATTTTATTAAATATAAGAAAACACAAGCTGAGGTCAGAAGGACTGTTCGTGCTGCTAAAAAGAAATACTGGAGAGATTGGTGTAGTACAATTGGAGATGATGTTGATATAAGTGAAGTGTGGGGGACAATAAGAAAAATGGGTGGAATATATAGAAGTCAAACTCTTCCAGTTTTAAAAAATGATGAAGGAATAATAGCAGTAACCGACAATGAAAAAGCTGAAATGTTGGCTAAAGTGTTTGTCAGAGTTCATAGTGATGATAATGTATCAGAGGAAGCAAAAAGACTTAGAGAGCAGAATAAGAATCAGCACCCAGATGTGATGATTAAAAGGAATCCTTCTGGAGATGCTTTAGATGCAGATTTCACTTTATATGAATTAAAACGAGCTCTAGGTGGAGTTAAACATACATCTCCTGGAAAAGACTATGTGTGTTATATAATGATCAAGCATTTGACTGACAGATCTTTAAATATGATTTTATGTCTGTTTAATAGGATTTGGAATGAGGGAAAGATTCCACCCTCTTGGAAGCATGGAATAATTGTTCCAATAGGTAAACCGGGTAAAGATAAATCAAACCCAACTGGTTATAGACCAATTGCTTTGACTTCCAATTTGTGTAAATTGATGGAGAAATTGATTATATACAGGCTAAACTATGTTCTGGAAAGTAAAGGACTTATGTCACCATACCAAAGTGGATTTCGGGAAGGGAGAAATACAATGGATGCTGTGTTAAGCTTGGAAGCTGATATCAGAAAAGCTCAAGTAAATAAAGAAGTTCTTGTTGGGGTTCTTTTTGACATTGAGAAGGCATATGATATGCTTTGGAAGGAGGGCCTTCTAATAAAACTTAAATGCATGGGGATCGGAGGGAAAATGTATAACTGGATTATGGACTTTCTTCTTGAAAGAACAATACAAGTAAGGGTAGGAGTAGAGTATTCCAAGACATATAAGATAGATAATGGGACACCTCAAGGAAGTGTTTGTAGTCCAGTGTTATTTAATATAATGATAAAAGATGTTTTTAATAATCTTAAAGGTGATATAGGTAGGGCATTATTTGCAGACGATGGGGCAATTTGGAAAAGAGGACGTAATATTATTTGTGTGTCAAAAAAGTTACAAGAATCAGTGGAAGCTGTTGAAGCTTGGGCAAATAACTGGGGCTTTAGGTTGTCAGTAGCAAAAACTCAAGTTATTTGCTTTACAAAAAAGAAAAGAATACCAGTTGTTAAATTGAAATTATACAAACAGGACCTGGAGCAAGTTACAGCAGTTAAATACCTTGGAGTATGGATGGATCAAAGATTGACTTTTGCTACTCATGCTAAAAAGTTAATAGAGAAGTGTAAAATAGGAGTTAATATACTACGATGTTTATCAGGGGTTGAATGGGGAGCTTGCAGAATATCGCTGAAAAGAATATACTGTACATTAATCAGGTCAAGCCTGGATTATGGAAGTATTATCTATGGATTTGCATCTGAAACCTTACTTAAAAAGATTGAAACTATACAAAGTCAAGCTCTAAGAATTTGTTGTGGTGCCTTCAAAACATCTCCCATTGCAGCCTTGCAGGTAGAACTTGGAGAAGCTCCTCTTTACCTGCGAAGGTATAAGCTTAGAATGAATTACTGGGTTAATATAAAAGGGCATAAGGAAAGTCATTCAGTAAAAGGAGTTATGAAAGAATGCTGGGAACATGGGAATAAGACTATTAAAAGCTTTGGATGGACTGCTAACAGGGAAGCATTAGAAGCTGGTATTGATGGATTAGAAGTTAGCCCAATAGTGTCTGTATCTAATATTCCACCATGGATATTCCCAAAGCCATTAGTTGATTTTCAAATTCAAACGCAAATTAACAATGACAAGGATATCCCCAAGAACATTATTGCACAGCAATATATAGATCAAAGCTATACATCGTGGTTGCACATATACACAGATGGTTCTAAAGATCCTGCCTCTGGAAGAACTGCTTCTGCAGTGCATATCCCTAAATTTCAATGTGATATCAGCAAAAGATTAACTGATAATGTATCGGTGTATACAGCAGAACTTATTGCCATTCTGGTAGCACTTCATTGGGTGGAGGAGGTAAAACCTAGGTTAGCAGTCATCTGTTCTGATTCTTATGCAGCACTTTCAAGCCTTGCAAGTGGACTAAAATCAACTAGGCAAGATATTATTTTTGATATTCTAGCAAGTTTATTGAGAAATAGTAATACTAGTCTTATTATGTTTCTGTGGGTCCCTGCTCATGTGGGAGTAGAGGCTAATGAAGTGGCTGACAAACTAGCTAAGCAAGCTTTAAATCATGCAGATGTTGACATACAAGTGGCTCTTAGTAAAAAAGAGGTTCAGGCTAAAGTGAAAGAAGTCACTCATAGTAAATGGCAAGAAGCATGGGATGTTGATAGCAAGGGCAGACATCTTAATAGCATCCAACAACTTGTAGGAAATGGAAGAAGTGTATATAAGAACAGGAAGGAAGATATTATCATTTCACGTCTTAGAATTGGACATTCTGGACTAAATCATTCCCTTTTTAAAATAGGAAAGCATGCAACAGGTAAATGTAGAAATTGTGATGAATCAGAGACAATAGAGCATATTTTATTTTCATGTCAACTGTACGAAAAGGAAGGAATATTGCTTATTCAAGAAATGGAAAAATTGGACATTAACACTTACAATATACAAAGCTTTTTGGAATGTAATTTTGAGCAATGGAAGAAGTATAGAGCCATTATTAAATTTATTAAAGACATAGGGTTATACGGGATAATTTAGTTTTTTTTTTTTTTTTTTTTTTTCATTTCCTTGCTTGTCTGAGCTCCACACTCCAGTTTGGTAGGTGGCGGTAATGCACCATAAGCTGGTTTGCCAACCGCCATAAAAATTCAGAAGAAGAAGAAGAAGAAGAAGAAGAAGAAGAAGAAGAAATGGAACACCACATACGTAATTTCCCGTGCCAGTAGTAAACAGGAAGCGCACTGATACCGTAAGGAGACGTCGATTGAAAGGTACTTTTTAAATATAATAATATCGAATAATTGTTTCTTCTATGAATTTAACCATATGAGATGTTGTTTTTGCTTGGAGGCAGGTAAGAATCTATATCCTTAGCTATATATTTTGAACTTTATTGAGATCTTGAAAGCTATACATTTTTGTTACAGATAGTGAATGGAGCTAACGTTACTGACAAGGCAAACTTTGATAAATTAAGTCAGAATACGACATAGAACTTTAGTAATCTAGATTTCAACCATGAAAATACCCGAATAAATGTAATATTTGTTAAAGTTATTTGTAATGCCGTTTGAATTGCTATGAAATAAGCACTTGTATATTTATGTATCGAAGCAATACATTTTTGTGCAACATTCTCGAAAATTATTATATGAAAATTAACCATGGTTTTATGCTAGTAAAAGTCTTTTATTTTTATTTTTTTTTAATTTTTTTCCATATTGATTACCTTTTGTATAACCACAGTTTTACAACTAATACTATGGTTAATGTAGCAAAACAATGGTTGATTAGTGCTTACCATGGTTTAACTATAGTTACCATGTTTTTATTTTTTATTTTTGGTAAAACCATGGTTAATTTTAATAAGTACTTTAAATATATGTAAGATAATTGAAATGATTTTAAAATAGCTCGAAATAAATTTAGACATAATAGAAAATTATTTGACAATGTAAAGATTTAGCATTACTATATGGGGAAAAACGTTAGAAACATCTTGGATGTGTGTATGTCTCAATCGTATGTCTCAATTATTAAAAAAATAAAAAATAAAGGTAAATCCTTATCTTAAAGCAAGAGTTGGGATACAGGAAGAAAAAAAAAATTCAATGGACAATCAAAATATTTCAGAGGTAGAAACAGAAGAGAATTTTTTTTACAAGGTTATGGTCAGGACTTCTATTCAATTCTAAACAATACAGTATTTCTCATGAACAAATCAAATAAAGATAAATATGAGATGTGTTATATATATATATATATATATAATAGAAACAAATGAGAACAATAGAAGCAATCAGACCAACAAGAGAACAACAACAGTATACAAGTTCCACGACAAGTCTCAGTATAGCGCAGTTCACGGAGCTATGATTTTTATTTTATTTTTATTTTTAGAGAATAGAATAGAAATATAAGTGCTAGTATTAGTTGGTCAAGTGCTGGCGATAAATATGTGTCTTTTAGATGTTTTTTGAAAGTGACTGAAGACTCAGCTGTTTGAATTGAGATTGGGAGGTCATCCCACCAGCTGGGCACAGGCCAGGAAGAAGTCAGTGAGAGTGATTTTGAACCTCTTTGGGATGGCAACACAAGGCGCCATTCACTTGCAGAGCGCAAGCTCTGGAGTGCACATCATTTTGAACTAGTGAGTTTAGGTATATTGGTGCCGCGCCAGTGGTGGTCTCGTAGGCAAGCATCAATTCCTTTGATTTTGATGTGTGCAGCTACTGATAGCCAGTGTAACCTGATGAAGAGATGAGTAACATGAGCTTTTTTTTGGCTCATAGTATTATTTTTTACAAAATTATGCAATAATTGAAAAACAAAAACTGCCTGTAGATGGTTGTAGAAATGTCTTAAAAGTCATTCCTTTATTCATATTATTCTTACGACTGATTTATTTAGGAATTAAGTAAATGGCTCTCTTTATGGATGGGCAATTGAATCATTGGTTCTAGGGCTGGGATAAACGATTATTTTTTTAAACGATTAATCTAGCGATTATGTTTTCGATGCATCGATTAATCTAACGATTCATTTTTTCAGACCGATTCGATTTTGATTATCTCCCCATTAATTGACTACTAACAATTTATACATGTTGTTTTACATATCTGAATGAAAAAAAACATGAATTCCTTAACATTGCAATATATGTTTATTGCTCTAAAAATTACAAAATAAAAGACTAAGAATACATTACTTTGCACTTGTATAGAGATATAGCACTCAATAAAACCTTGAAGCCTTGAAAACACATAGCTTACTGAAACAAGCTTACTGAACACATAGGGCCTAGCTTACTGATAAAAAGTTCTTCTTTCAGATGAAAATAACAACAACTTGAAGTCTAGCATTCAATAACAAAGGTCACCCAAAATACTTGTTTAGAGCAATTGAAAGAATACAGTAACCAATGTAAACTTGAGGGCTTTAAGCTAATACAGAGAGTGCTTTTCCAATAAATAAATAAATAAAAATTAACAGTGGGAGCCGGCAGCCTGTCATGGAGAAAAAAAAAATCACCGAATGCTCCACGTGAAAATTTGGCGTTCTGCCCTTTTTCTATCGTGTCTAATGATTTTGGTTAATATGCACGAGGGAGAGAGAGAGAGCAAGACAGCGCTAGTGTAGTTTGAAGACTGTAAGTGTGCGAGCGCACGTGAAACTTTGGCGTTCTGCCCTTTTTCTATCGTGTCTAATGATTTTGGTTAATATGCACGAGGGAGAGAGAGAGAGCAAGACAGTGCTCGTGTAGTTTGAAGACTGTAAGTGCGCGAGCGCGCATTAAACTTTGGTGTTTCGCCCTTTTTCTATCGTGTTTAATGATTTTGATTAATATGCACAAGGGAGAGAGAGAGAGAGAGCAAGAAGTGCTCGTGTTGTTTGAAGACTGTGAGTGCGCGCGCGTAGCCGGGGCTCTCTCTCGTATACGCCCTTGTCAGGCGTAGCAGTCATTCTATTCTACCAAAAAAAAAGATCAATGCAGAAAACCCCCTTGATTGGTTATATAACGTTGGACAGAATGTTGATCCGGTATATTCAGCGCACATAAGGTAAACGTTTTGCAAACGTATTTTAGAGAAATAAAAACAGGTCGACGAATCGATGCGCATATTTTGCGTCGATGTCATCGATGACCTCGACGAGCAATTTCTTCAGAATGCGGATTCATTTAGAAATGAGTCACTGCTGTGTTTTGCTCACAGATGCACAACAGTTCTGCTTTATGGGTAATATTGCTTTATGGGTAATATTGTCATTGGAAAAACTGAGCAAAAACAGACAATATTGTGTCAAAAATATGATACAATATTAACTTCCTGAACTGCATAAAATCAGTATAACATTTGCTCTCAAGCTGTTTTGGATAAAAACAGCATTGATACTGCAACTAAATCATATGGTATAAATATTTTAACTGGATTCTATAGGCTACATCACACAGAGTTGTTTCCCTAAATAATGTTCATCACCAGTCACCTACTTGAAATATAAGATGACCTACGCAGGTCTGGGGCAAGGTGTGTGCGTTAAATGCATTAAAAACATTTTAAATCGACAGCCCTAATTTTTGGGCTGTGGGATGAGTGGGGCGTGGCCGTGGGAATGAAGCGAGTCCCACGAAGGAGATGGAAGGATACAAAAGAGGAGCGACGACAGTGAAGGATGGGAGAGGACCAAGGGCCCATTTCACAAAGGAGGTTAAGTGAAAACTCTGAGTATGTTAACCCTAAAATGAGATGAAACTCTAGGTTTTCTGTTTCAGAATGGGAGGTTTGTTAAACCCGAGAAAGCAGGGTAAGTCGAGCCTGTTTCTGAAAGAGAGGCAACTTATACTCAGAGTTAGTTACTATGGTAACTTACTCTATGAATCTAACCTGGGGCCTGTTCTTCGTACCTCGCTAACTCAGTTAGCTGGATTTAAATGTTGACGCTTCTTCGAAGCTCATCCCGGAGTTGATGTCATAGCAACAGGTCCGTAAGCTTAAACCTGCTTGGGAGCAGGCTTATTTCATGTAAACAGGATTAGATCGCTTCTTTTCAACCAGAACTGATACTTAAAAAATGTCTGCTACCACCGCTACTTTATTACAAGAGTATCGAACTGATCCAGGGATAATAATTTAAAATAATAATCATTAAAAAAATTATTTAAAAATAATATAAAAATGCTGTGTAGTCCATAACAGCCTACCATAGACAGCCAGTTTTACTCACTAAAATATTTATGTCATAAAATTATTACTTCATAATTGTATTAGAGTCTTACACACATGCTATACAGATAATAGAGTCGTGCATTATTTTGAGTGATGACTGCTATTATAAGAGTGGCTTGATGGAGCTCAGGAGATGCAGATAACATGATATTGACCCTTAAGAAACCTTCATAAATGCTGTTACGTGACAAATCTGTCCAAATATAAAATGAAATGAATAGATAATTTCTACATTGAAATAAAAATGTAAAGACTGCACAACTATTATAACTTGCAAATCTAAATAATTGGGAATCATAAAAAAAATTATAATACAATAAAAACATGTATCTATTATCTGTTTCATGTATCTATTATAACATTTATGTAGTTTTGTTTGCTTGGCTGTTTCCCTATAAAAGTCCAGAAATTTGTCAAGTTTTTCGTCGGGTGTCATTTTAAATTATATGACGTCATTACATTGCCGTCTTGCCACCAGCCAATCGCTGCACTGCTCATCATTGTTTCGAGTATCGATACATATCCCCTTTTAAGCCAACACATGAACACGCAATTATCTCAGATAACTCAATCCAGCGATACTAATCATACACAACATGTGTGTTCGAAGAACCCAATTAGCCGGAACATGATTAGCACGATGATATCATCTTGGATGCGTCATTTGATCTCGGATGTAATAAGCGACGTACGAAGAACGGGCCCCTGGTCAGGAGCAGGTTTTCTTCAGGAAACACAGATTTTCTTTCGGTCTCCTCACCCTTTTTAAACACATTAATGCACGCTGGAAAAATGCTCTTCTTACTAAGTGCCCCCCCAGAAGTACAAATATAAAAGAATTAAATAAAGATTGATTTTCTATATAAGAAAATTTTATAAGATACTTAATCTTGTTTCCTGAGGGGGATCTAAATTAAGTGTTTTTTACTTAAGTAAAATGATATACCAGTGTGGTAATAAAAATAATCTTTATGCAAATGGAAAACAAGATTATTCTGAGTTTCTATTACTAAGTGCAAATCTACTGTAGCTCCGCCCTTCATCGACATCGAAGGTTAAATACGACACATGAATAACAGCTTCAATGGTGTAGGCAGTAATGTTTTGGGCACGGAAAACTAGCTTGTAACGTGATTGATTGGGTTAGAGTCCAGCTTTTGCCGAACTATTTGTAATTGTAATAAATATAATCATTTACAATCTGTTATTATTGCATCCTTTTAATGTAAAACAATACTGAGGTGCAAATGTATCTGCCAGTATAAAGTATAACTAGCATCTTATAATTATTTACACTTAGCCTGTTGCAAAGAACTGCTACTTTTACATGGTAAATAGAATATATCACGATTTTCACTGCACATTTTTTTCTGTAAATAGCATCTAGAGCTACTTGCACTTAGCCTACTGTAAATAGGATCTATCACTAAGAAAGTATGTTAATTCCACTTAGTGTAAATAGCCACTGCCGTATTTTTCTTACTCTATTGGCAGATCATTTGTAAAATAAGACAAATGCACTTAAAATATTACTATTAATATTATGTTTTTATATATATTTTTTACCCATGAGATTCCATAAAATGATTAGCTATTAGTTTATTAATCTAACCTTCTGCCAGTTTTCACCTGTGGTATTATAACACTGAGAAGAATTACATTTGTATTGAGTCGGAAGTATGCAGACGGCTTTTTGGTGGGAGCTGTTGCCATGGTGAATCGTAATATTGACGCTCCATTGATAATGGCTTTTTTAAGTTGTGGTGCACGTGCTTAACTCAGAGTCAGTCAATTTAGAGTTGATTAAACCAACTCATTTCAGCTGTTCTGTAACCAAAAGAGTTTCCCATCTCAGGGTAAGTCAACTCAGAGTTGGTTGAACCTCCTTAGTGAAAACGGGACCCAGGCCTGGATTTATTTTATGTTTTGATTTTGTTTGTGCACGGCAGTCGTCCGTAAGGGGCTGCAGCATTGTTTTGTCTTTATTTTATTAAGTTATTATGTTTATCTGCCGGTTCCCGCCTCCTTCTTCCCCTGAATTGTTACATGTATTTAAAATTAAAAAGTAAAATTCTCTTTCACTTGCCCCTTAACAAAATCCACTTGTACACAAGTGCTAATGTTGAGCCCTGTGTGTGTGTGTGTGTGTATATAATATATATATATATATATATATATTATGAACACATAACTAACTAGGTACATATCCTTAAAGCTATTTTAATGGTATGTGTATTATGCTCCCTACAGAAACATGGAGGGTTTGAAGTTTTCTAGCAACACCATGCAGGTGAGTTTTGTGTGTCAGCGCTGCAGTCAGCCACTGAAGCTCGACACATCCTTCAACGTCTTAGACAGAATGACTTTCCATGAGCTCACAGGTATGGCCATACAGCTCATCACAACTTTAAACTGGTCTCTTTCCACAAACAGAGACAGCTGGAGCTAATCAAATAAAACATTTGACTCATCTTTTTATTTTTATTTTTTGCAGCTCCATTATTGACTGTGACAGCCAATAAACAGTCAGAAAGCAGTGAGGGCAGCCGTTTTCCTGAGGTGAGTGTATCACACCAGCAAGACTGCTTTGTGATCTTGTTGGCTCTTATGTGTACAGATGCTCTTCCATACAAACAAGAAGTGGTGCGGATGCAGTGGTTGCTTTGGTAACAAACAATGATGCCTGCACATAATAACATCCTGAATCTGACATTATAACCACACACACACACACACACACATATATATATATATATATTATATACTGGGCTCAACATTAGCGTTTGTGGACAAGTGGATTTTGTTAAGGGGCAAGTGAAAGAGAATTTTACTGGCTGGCCCAATCACAGGCTCCACCCCTCACCCTCTGTTTCTTGGGCCAGATGCAGTCAGTGCAGTGGCTCAGAGACCGAAATCTGGACTTAGGATGGAGAAACAAAAGCGCAAAGGGGTTGCAGAGAAGTTGCGGGCCAAAAAAATAAAAATTCTAGAGGTTGATGCCTCAACCTGTGCAAAAATAACCAACATGTTTAGGGCTGTAGCTTCAGTTTCCAAGCCTACAGTACCTGACGACATTTTGCAAAAACATGTGAACATAGCACATGGAGGTGACTAGCCATTGCAGCACCGGCGGCACCCAGGCAGAGGAGCAGGTGTCTGATAGTGAAGTCAAGGAGGGACAGAGTGAGCAGAAGAGTGTAATAGAAAAGGTAAGCATGGTAGCTACATGATTAACAGAGAGGGAGTGTTAATCAGGGCGGGTGCAGGAGAATAGTGTGATGATTTAACGTTACCTTAATTAATGAATATTATAATAAGACAACAAAATCGTTGTCGCTATTATAAAGTCTGTCAGATTGTCACCCACTGCACTAGCCACTCAGTCAGCTAAAGTCAAATAACACCGCTTAAGCTATTTTGCATTGTTTTTGTAGCTAGGTTAGCAGCGTTAACTTATTCAATTGCAACTTCGGCTGACTATTCTAATGTTAACCATATAAAACCCATAATGTCCATACGGCCCATCTCTAGAAAAGCTTAAAATGATGCTATTTGATTATTTTAATTATTACTCAGATTGCCTGTGTCAAAGCGCCCACGACGAGTTACGCATTGGAAGAGGTAGCTAACGCTTGATATTTGGGGATTAAAACCGGTCTTGCATTTTGAAAGCTGTTTATTTTTGTTTAGCTGTATATTCAATGAAGTAGATGTTTTTAATGAATTTCCAATATCATTAATATGCAATATTAACGGTGATTGAATAATATGAATATAATATATATTATTATATGTAATTTGGTAGTATAGTTTGTTTTTCTTTTTTTTGATGGGAAGTATCTCAACAATGAGAGGTAAATGTTGTTTGGTGTCATATTAAAGAGGGTTTTGTGCTCTTTAAACCAAAGTACCGGTAGCCTATACTTGCAATTGTAAACTAGTTTTTCTGCTGTCTGGTTCATTGAAAAAAAACAAAAAAACATTTATTTTTAGAATTAGCAGTATTCTAAATCCACATTCTATTGGGTTCTAAATGATTAACTAGTTTTTTAACATGGAGCACATTGTCCATCTTGAAATCCTGCTCTTCAAGAATACAGGACTATATAACCAAAATCGATCCTTACTAAGTGTACTTTTAATAACTCTTCCAAATAATTGTAATCATCTCTCTCTCTGTCCTTATGTATAGTCAAGCCAGGTTGAGTTAGCAGTGGAGGAGAGCACCTTTGATCACCAGGGAGTCAGTCAAGAGAGAGTGAGTACACTGGTCCATCGCACTTAGTTCTCAGCTTTTTAGGGTTTTTTGGGAATGGAACTGTAGATATGCATATCTACAAGGACCGCAAAGATGGTGTACTGGTTGGTTATGTCCGACGGATTGTGGTGGGCCGGTCTGAGCAAAAATGCCAGGGCCCTTTTTTTGTCCCAGTCCAGACCTGACCAGGAGTGATGTTTTCCTGACTTTAAGCTCGATTGCAAATGTGATATTGATTTTATACAACTTTAGTTAAATAAATAAGTAATTTTAACTGACTTAAATTTTAGACAGATAGGATTGTTTTTGCTCCATTTCACTAATAAAAATAGTTCTAAGCAAAGCCACAGCAGCACACTCCCGCATCTCAGAGCAACTCACAACAGTCTTTTGTTACTAATTGATTAATTTTTGAATGAGTCAATGATTCAGTGAGCCATTTATAAAAACGGTTACTTGTTTCATTTATTGAATGAATCAGCAGTTTGAAGGAATCTGTTGAAACAATGATTCACTCATTAAGACTTGCCACCACCTACTGGTGGTTTAATTTCATATTTAAAGGGGGGGGGTGAAATGCTCGTTTTCACTCAATATCCTGTTAATATTGAGTATCTATAGAGTAGTACTGCATCCTTCATTACTCCAAAAAGTCTTTAGTTTTATTATATTCATAAGAGAAAGATAGTCTGTACCGATTTTTCCCGGAAAAACAGGAGTGGCTGGAGGCGTGACGTGTGGGCGGAGCTAAAGAATCACGAGCGCCAGTAGGCTTTTGCGTTGAGCGCGTCTGGAAGCTGTGACACCGTGAGGACAAAACCAACCAAAACAAACCACGGCTAACAGTCAGATTCAGCGTATATTTATGATCCAGAATCAGATCCAGAGGCTGAAATTGAACAAGAGCAGCATCAGCAATCAGTCTCTATGTGGTATGTACTGAAACTGTATATATTTGCTTAGCGGTTTTGGAAAATGACTAAGTTCCACTTTCTTTGTCGTCTTTTTTTTTTTTTTTTTTTTTTTAAGCTGTACATGTGGAAAGTGCAGTTTGATGACAACATCGCATGTTGTTTACTTGATGTGCTTACGCGCCGATAGCTAAGTTAACAACACAGAGATATTTGAAGCAGTTTTACTCGTGCAGTTTGATAACAACATCGCATGTTGTTTACTTGATGTGCTTACGCGCCGATAGCTAAGTTAACAACACAGAGATATTTGAAGCAGTTTTACTCACTGCATGCGGTTCCAACACACGATCGTGACCCTTTTTCGTTGGGACTGCATTATCCTTAAGAAGTAAACGATGTGCAAATCCGGCGTCAAACTGGGCCTTGTTTGTAAAACAAGCATCTTCGAAATGCAGGGAACAAACACAAACACTTGCACAACTCCGTTGATGCTCTGTAAAAATAAACTCCATCCACTGGTCCCTTAATGCTGTTTTTTTTTTTTGGTAATCTATGCAGGGTTGTCTTGCCCTGGCAACCAAAAACACACTTCTTTTATGACATTTCGCGACGCTCTCGCTCTGATCAGTGAATGTCTGTTGTGCTCTCAGTGCTCTGCTATACAGGAGCGTGCGCTTTTCCGGCAGAAGTGCCCTTAGGACCCATATAAGGAAATTCCGCTCCATCTAACGTCACACAGAGCCATACTCGAAAAAAACTTTCCGAAACTTGTGACAAACCGAAAGGAGTATTTTTGGAACAGAAATACTCCTTCAAACGTACAACTTAATTTTTGAAACTTTGTCCATGTTTAGCATGGGAATCCAA
This sequence comes from Carassius auratus, assembly GCF_003368295.1. Lineage (NCBI taxonomy): Eukaryota > Metazoa > Chordata > Actinopteri > Cypriniformes > Cyprinidae > Carassius > Carassius auratus. The sequence continues at coordinate 68,122 of NW_020529085.1, forward strand.
CTCTTTAACAGTGTAAAAAAATCTGTATGCATGAAATAGCATTTCACCCCCCCTTTAATGTCGAGCCCTGATATACATATGCAGTCATGGCCAAAAGTTTAAGCAGTGACAAAAATGTTGTTTTGCAAAGTTTGCTGCTTCAGTATTTGTCGATAATTTTCCACGTTTCTATGGTATACTGAAAAACAATGATAAGCATATCAGTAGTTTTAAATGGCTTATTTTGGCAAAAAATAAAAAATAATTATAAAGTATTTTACCTTAATTATAAATATAATTATAAAGTATTTTACCTTGTTCTTCATAACCCAGATATGGGCAATTAAGTGGTATACGGTGACTTGAGTCAAATTTTTATTGACTTCAGGCTTGGCTCAGACTCAACCTGAAATGACTCCACTGAGCCTGGTTTCTCCCAAGGTTTTTTCTCCATTCTGTCATCGATGGAGTTTTGGTTCCTTGCTGCTTGTCGCCTCTGGCTTGCTTAGTTGGGGTAAACTCATTTACAGCGATATTGTTGACTTGATTGCAAATGATTGCACAGATACTATTTAAACTGAACTGAGATGATGAAATCACTGAATTCAACGATGAACTGCTTTTTACTGTCATTTTGCATTATTGACACCCTGTTTTTCTAATTAATGTTGTTCAGTTGCTTTGACGCTATCTTTTTTGTTTAAAGCGCTATATAAATAAAGGTTACTTGACTTGACTCCAGACTTGACTTGAAAGACACCATCTGGACTGAAAGGGATAACACAGCACCATTTTAAATAAGCAGTGCGTAAAAACAGTGCAGTGGATCACATAACAAGCGTTTAGGGTTGTCCTCTAATATTTTTATCAAAATCCAAATGGGCTTTATTCGAGTCCTTTCAGCTCCGTGTGCTGTCTCTCTTTCTCCGGATGTATGCTGGTGCCAAGTTCTAGAGCTGCAGATGACACCGTTATTTTAACCACAACAACAAACAATCGAACACACCTGGGGCCTGTACCATGAAGCTGGATTAGGTGGCTAGCCAGCTATGTTTCAGCTTAGTTGCCGCCAACCCTGGGTTTTAGGTACTATGAAAGTAGCTCGGCTTTAATCGGTGTTCGTTGCCATGGTATCTTACGCTACACGGCTAACCTGCTCCGGGGCAGGTTATGTTCTGGATTCAAGATCTCAAACTGAAGGTGAACCAATCAGATGTGAGAGAAGTGACATATGTCTGACACAAAGTCACTCCAGTTTATCTTGCTCCAAATTAAAGGTCACTTATGGTTAAAAAAAATAAATAAAAATTGAAGTCTGGCTTTAATGATAATAGTCATTTTTTGATTTATATAATTATTGTGATTCATATGATTATTTATCTCTTACACGCAAGCAATTTTAGTTTAACAGTTTTTTAAAATTATTTTAAATAAATATTAATGTATACAGATCATGCAATATAAATAAGCTGTAGTATCAAAAGATTGAACTATTTAAAAAATTACAAATCTGAATTTACATGTTCAAGTCTCTATCACTATATATTTTCAAATGTATAAACTAAGTTAACAAGTTCCACTTGTGACTACACTGATGGAGCAAGATCATTTATTTTATTAGTCCTCCGTCATTTTTCATATGACATTTAAATTTGTCATGATCTCTCAACCTTTAGCAAAACCTTTAACTTTTAGTTTTCAATCTCGCTAGGTCTCTCACGAGAAGTAAATCAAACTTGCTTTGTATTGCAAGATTGGCTTTTCGCCAGTGATGTCACGCATTCAAGTGAACGCGCTCCACAAACTCAGGATCAAAGCCTGAATTGACAAAGAAAGTTGACGAACAGCATCATGGTACCAACAAAGCCAGATTGGAGAGGTTTGGTTTTGTCAACTCAAAACTAATCCTGTAACTCTGAATTTGTTCAGCTACCATCATGGTACAGGCCCCAGAAAACAGCAATGCTGCAAATATAGTTATTTTTCATACTCTATTTATCAATCTATAACCTATATGATTCTGACTGTTCAAACTAGATGTGACAAGACTTTTCTGATTTAGCATTATTATTCTGTAGGCCAAGAACATTTCAAATTAATCATGTAATTATAATTTGAATAATTGTTGTTAGATTGCTAATATAGATCTTAAACTTTGAAATTGCTAGTTGTCTTTCTTTTCTGATCAGATGAGAAAGTTTTGATTATTGTAGCTACATTTGTTTTAAGTGAATGCCTTTAAATAGGCTAAAATAATTAAATGGTATAAAATCCAGAACAGAAACTGTATTTTTTTCTGTCACATGGCCTCAAATGTATCCAAATGTAATAATTAGAGGTCGACCGATTTTTGCCGATACCAATAGCTAGGTTGGACCACACTGTCCGATACTGTCTAATTAACTGATAGTTTTTAAAACGGATATTGAACAAAAACTAAAATAGTGCTTTATTAACAAAAAAAAAAAAAAAAAAAAAAACTACTGAACCGTACTACTAGTAGTAGTAGTAGTAATAATAAATGTTTTTTTTTTTTTTTTTTTTTTTTTTTTTTTTTTTTTACATCAATTTAATAAAAGTTTAACAAAAAATACATGTTTAGGGCCCTATGAAATGTTTTATTTTTTCTCACCATATTTTTTATTGTTACCACATTCTTCTTTAGAATGTCTAATTATTTGAATGCATATAACAACTTAAAATTTTTTAATTTTTTCTTAACCCTTGTGCATTGTTCAAATTCACTACCCTTAAGTTATGTTCGGGATGAAAACATCCACTCAATTAAACTGCTGTGAAAATGTATCAGGTTCATTTTTTTTTTTTTCATATTTTTTTTTGTTGCATAAATCTTTTAATCAACTTCAGTCCTGATCAAAACTACCAAATGTTTTTTTAAAAATCCAAGATTTTAACTCTTTGATTGCCAAGTTCATAAATGATGTCACTGATTTGGCGGAAAAAAAACACAAAATGACTTATTTTCAATATAAAAGTAATTGTGGCTGGATTTGTTTTTTACTTTTTATAACAGTCTTGGGAATGTCAAAGATTAATAGTAACATTGGCTTTGATGCATTTTTAGTTTTTGTGCAGCATTAGATTTTTATTTTTTCTCCCTCATTTACTGTACTTGGCTGTTTTTGCCCCATTGACTTCCATTATAAATACATTTTTTGATTGCAAAGCCATGACACCATATAATCATGCATTCTTGATTGTTTGTGGTTTTCCCTTTTGGGAAGAGGTAAAATTTTTTATTTTTACAGTTGATCACTAGGTGGGACCATTAACCCTTTAGATAGACCTGTGCAAAAAAAAAAGGCCTAGATTCTGGCTTGTATGTGGAGTTATATGGAGTATAACAGCAAATTATAGTGTTTGTGTGTGTGTGGGATTCTTGATTGTTGGTGGTTTTCCCTGTTGGGAAGAGGTAACATTTGTAATTTTTACAGTTGATCACTAGGTTGGACCATTAAACCTTTAGATAGGCCTGTGCAAAAAAAGCTTAGTTTCTGACTAGTATATGAAGCTATATGGAGTATAACAGCATGTTATATTGTGTGTGTGTGTGTGTGTGAGAGAGACCTTTGCGCAATTACCTTGATGTATTTGATGTACCTCGGCTCTCAGAACTACATGGAGTAAACAAAAGTGTATTTATGCATCTGCTGCCTTTAAATGGTGGTGATAAGTATAGACTAAACAAAAGCAAAGTATGTAGATTTAAACACTTGCATGCCATCCTGCTGGTCATTTAATGGTGAGAAGAGCAGCAAGCAACACGACAAAGGGCTTGACTTGTACTGAAGTTTTAGAAATTATTATTCATCTTGACCCCTCCAGCGGGCTGCAGCTTATTTGAAGTTGGTATCGCATTTTGGTTCATTTTGGTGCCGCAGCGGTAACTGTAATTCAGTCGCTTGTTAAAATCATTCGCGAAACTACCGCCAGGTGGCGCAAAGGGATGGATTGCGAAATGAATGTAATTGTAAAATTAGATAAAAGGAAGTAAAACAACAATAACATTATGATATAACATTGTAACATTAAAAAAAAAAGTCTTAGGCTACATTCTACTAAACATAAATTAAAAAGACCTTTACACAAAGGATCATATGCATGCTATTTTTATTAAACAGTAAATAAATATAAGGCCTGTGTGTGTGTGTCACATATATATAGGCTAAATGTTTTCATTTTCATTTCGGTTCATTCTTGGTTTAAAAAAAAATCTTCAGGTTCCGTATGAAGAGCGAAATGGGAATGGTCCAGCATTTAGCAATAATTAGTATTAACTCTTTTATTATTCTTGATATTTCAAACTACCAACATTTAGCATTTTTGAATTATGCCTTATGTGTGACCAAAAATTAAGTATTGTTTGTTTCAGCTGTTTGATCGCTCCGGTGCCTCGTGCACATTCACTGGAAACTGCAGTCGTTCACCAGACATTCAGCTTTAGCACTTTGACATATTGTTAATTATGATTTTTTTTCAATCTATACTGAAACATGCGTGAACTACACAACCTATTTACTTCATGAATAATAGTTAAGCTTCAAATGGGCAACATCACGAATATGGAAACGTTTGGATTTCTCCTGAATGAGAAAGCCCAACCTTATGCTTAGCTTTAAATTATTATTATTATTATTATTATTATTATTATTATTATTATTTATTTATTACTAAACATATATTATTATATACTGCGATTATATTTATCCATTAGAATTATATATTTTTCATCTGAAAATGACTTTGTTCATCACATTTACTTCATGCGCTCTGGCGCAGATCAGCCTCCCGCGATGCTCAGCTGTGGACAATTTAAAAATGTTTGATATAAAGGTTGCTGTCTTATTTTATACAGGAATTGTTAATTTAAAATAATCAAATTTTATTGTTAGTTCTAATTGTATTGTTAACACAAGTTAATTTAGGCTATTTAACATGCATTGTGACATTTTACCATTTTTTACTTATAAACTCCTTGAGAATTTAAAGTTAGTTTAATAGTATTTAAATTCAAGTAAAAAAAAAAAAAAGGTTTTAATTGCTTAAATTATTTTTATTAATTAATAATATGTTATCATTGTTATTCTTTAAGAAAATAAGGGAAAAAATAAGGGATTATCCGAATGCTTTACCTATGTATGGAGGCTACAATTATTCAAAAAAATAAAATAAAAAATAATAAAATGTCATAAAAAAATACCATTGGCCTGAGTAATTTTGACCATTGTAGAATTGTGACTTTAAAGGTTAATTTATGGAAATTACTAATGGCATGGATTTTAGAGCATATAACAACTGAAGGTTTATGAAACAGCCAATTAAGCATTTTTTTTTTTTTAAATAACACAACTTAAAGTTGTGAACTAAAATATTATTTCGACCATACAGCATGTGAATAAATAAAATGCATACTTTTCATAACATTTCATTATTCATAAAATGCATAACGTTTCTGGTGTTTGGATTTGTACTTCAATATAATGAGCTCCAAGTTTAAGAATAGCCCTAGACTAGTTTCTCTCTCTTTCTCTCTCTCTCTCTCTATTTAAAGGGGGGGTGAAATGCTATTTCATGCATACTGAGTTTTTTACACTGTTAAAGAGTTGGATTCCCATGCTAAACATGGACAAAGTTTCAAAAATTAAGTTGTACGTTTGAAGGAGTATTTTTGTTCCAAAAAAACCTCTTCCGGTTTGTCACAAGTTTCGGAAAGTTTTTTTCGAGTATGGCTCTGTGTGACGTTAGATGGAGCGGAATTTCCTTATATGGGTCCTAAGGAACTTCTGCCGGAAGAGCGCGTGCTCCCGTATAGCGGCGCACTGAGAGGCTGAGCACAGACAATCACTGATCAGAGCGAGAGCGTCGCGAAAAGTCACAAAAGGAGTGTGTTTTTGGTTGCCAGGGCAAGACAACCCTGCACAGATTACCAAAAGAGAAACAGCATTAAGGGACCAGTGGATGGAGTTTATTTTTACAGAGCATCAACGGAGTTGTGCAAGTGTTTTTGTTTTATTCCCTGCATTTCGGATTGCACATCGTTTATTTCTTAAGGATAATGCAGTCCCAACGAAAAAGGGTCACGATCGTGTGTTGGAACCGCATGCGGTGAGTAAAACTGCTTCAAATATCTCAGTGTCGTTAACTTAGCTATCAGTGCGTAAGCACATCAAGTAAACAACATGCGATGTTGTTATCAAACTGCACGAGTAAAACTGCTTCAAATATCTCTGTGTTGTTAACTTAGCTATCGGCGCGTAAGCACATCAAGTAAACAACATGCGATGTTGTCATCAAACTGCACTTTCCACATGTACAGCTTAAAAAAAAAAAACATAAAGTGGAACTTAGTCATTTTCCAAAACCGCTAAGCAAATATATAAGGTTTCAGTACATACCACATAGAGACGCCTTTGCTGATGCTGCTCTTGTTAAATTTCAGCCTCTGGATCTGTGTCACAGCTTCCAAACGCTATCAAAGCAAAAGCCTACTCGCGCTTGTGATTCTTTAGCTCCGCCCACACGTAATGCCTCTAGGCGCTCGTGTTTTTCCGGGAAAAATCGGTACAGACTATTTTTCTCTTATAAATATAATAAAAATAAAGACTTTTTGGAGTTATGAAGGATGCAGTACTACTCTATAGGTACTCAAGATTAACAGGATATTGAGTGAAAACGAGCATTTTACCCCCCCCTTTAACAGCATTAGCTAAATGATATACGTCTTCCTTCCGTTAGAATGAATGTTTTCCTGATTTGCTAAATGTTGGGCTTGTGATGAATAAGTTTTATTCGCCTCAATTTGATTTAGTAAAGTCAAACCGCAGACAGTGAAGCTGCATCACTGAGCGCGAGTCCCGCTGGCCTGTGAGGCGGGAACAGAGGATTCTGCTTGGTCTTAAAGCCTTCCGCAAACACCCACGATCACAAATAACAATGATTTTCGTAAAATAATGATTAATTATTAATTGATGATTTGTTATTATCATTATGGTCCTGTGAAAATTATAATATGGACTGTGAGAGTGAATACAAAGAGTAGATGGCAACGGAAAGACCACTAATGGGCTCATTCAGCTAAGTTAAACAGTACTGTTCAAAGGTTTCATGAATTCATGCCAAAACATTAATAAATTAACTGTTATAACATTTTAAATCTCATTGAGTCAATGTTTTCCATTTTGTTCATACAGATATATCAGTTTTTACAATTTTGCCACATGATTACAGTTTAACCTGAAAATGACATCTAAACTCTTAAAAAGAGAAGACTTGCAATAAGTTTATTGTCACCTATCACTTATTTAATGCTTATTGAGCAGTGGTTCCCAACCTTTTTCAACTCGCGGCCCACACAACCAAACAAATATGTTTGTGCGGCCCACTGCAAAAAAAATAAATAAATAAATAAAATAATTGACCCCGCTATTGTTGGGTTAATAACTTAGTACTCAGAAGCTAGATTGTTAACTTGTCTTCATTGAATGAACTGGCAATGAACAGAAAATAACTTGGACTGGCACCGCTTAGTACAACTGTTGTTGTTCTGTAACATATGCAGCAAAAATATCTAAGATAAATTGGAGATTTATTCTTAAACCAATCAGCGAGCTTGAATAGTGGAATCATAATTACAGTTTAATATTTATTTTTTTGTTATTTAATAATATATATATGAAATGATGTTATTATGTTACAACTTAGACATTTTTACATATATGAACAACATTATTATTTATTTTGATAGTAACTGGCGGCCCACTTGTAATACCATAGGTTGAAAACCAATATTAATTGTCACGCGAGGAGCACAAGACAGACACAGTGGGCGTGGCGTCAGGCCTCGGAGAGGCTTTTATTAACAGAAATCATAAAACAAAGGGAATAAAAGTGGCCAAAGGGGGAAAGTGTCCAAAGTAACAGGGAATCTGGTGTCCTCGTCGTGCTGCGGGATTTGTGTAGGTCGGGCAGTGTTCATCAAGGAAGGGTCCAGGCAAGGGGCGGAGTCCGGCGGCCGCACGCGCTCCCCTCCTTGGTCCGGGGCGCGAGGGGCGGCGGCTTCTCCTAGCGGCCGCGTCTCTCTCGTTGGCCGCGGCGCTGGTAGGGGATGGACGGCCCGGCATCCTGGCCCGTCGGCCGTGTATACGGGTGCGGTTCCCATCCGGATCGCGGGTCCGGCAGCTCACGTCTTGGTGGCGCGGGAGTCCCTCAACGCACCCTTCCTGGACCCACGAGGACACCAGTGTGCATGCACGGGGAAGAGACCGGTCTCCTGAGGAGAGGCGCGTTGGGCTTTTAAACAGCGGCGGTAATGAGGCTCCACTTCCTTCAGGTGTGCCCCATCACACGCCGCCAGCCCTGACTCGTCCAGCGCCCCTCCTCTCACACACCCACTCCAGTCGGGAGCCTGGTGAAGGGCGGCGATTTAGGACGGGGTGCCGGTGACAATCAGGGAGGAGGCAGCTGACTCGTCACATAATATATTAGTCTAATCATTTACTTTCAGTGTGTGTGTCTGTCTGTGAGCCTATTCTCCATTTTGGATGTGTTTAACTGTCATCCATACATCCAGGTTGGCCGAGACCACCCCAGAGGCCTAAAATACTTGAATCCCGGTAAATGCTGCTTGCAGCTTTAATTATTATTAGGGGTTCAAGCACGCAGTGCTGAAACCCTATTGTAATTGTAAGGCTTTTTATTATTATTAGGGGTTCAAGCACGCAGTGCTGAAACCCTATTGTAATTGTTAGGATTTTTATCATGAAGTTGGCTTGAAAAAGCTAACTTACTGATCTACTATTTATGTTCGCTTGGCAACAAGCCAACATACTGTAATGCTATTTAAACTTATTTTTATTTTTATGTTGGCTTGGCAACAAGCCAACATACTGTTATGCTATTTAAACTTATTTTTATTTTTATTATTATTATTCTTTTGAGACAGAATTACAAACGTATCTCCTCCTAGGGCTTTTAAGCCACAAGCCCCAAACTCGGCAGACACCTGCGGGATATAGCGGTGCAGGTTGCTATATCTTTTCAGAGTGATCAGACTTAAAGTTCAGACTTTTTTTTTAATTAATTTTTAAATGTAAAAATACATTACCCATAGACTTACATTGTCTGAGAAAAATTGCGCCCCTACAGTTGCAATGAAATTTAGGGGAGGAGTCGGGTTTCGTTTCACTTTTAAACCGGTTAAAAATACAAGTAAATAATACAATTTCCTTCAAACTGACAAGCTAGACCAACATATCTGATTAGTACAGGGGTTAGGGCTCATTAGTAATATATTTCTGGGCAGAGAGCAGTCAGAAAGACGGGAGAAGAATCACGGCTGCTCAGCTCAGGCTGTCTCCACGGAGCTCACAACGAGCGAATTCATTCTTATTTAAGAACTTTTAAAACGGCGATTTCACGCAATCCACACGTTAGAACACACCAAGAGCTAAATTCAGATGTCTCGCGGCGTCGAAACGACGTTGATCTCCGACGTCGATCCAACATCGTTTTGCTCATCGGGTTAACGTTGATCCGATGTCAGGCGCGCCATTCAAAAATAACGGAAAATCGACGCAATTGGTTGTCTTACCTAACGTTGAACCGACGTCGATTTTCAGTCAGTTGAAACGACGTCAGAGAATCAATACGTTTTCAACATAAAATCGATCTAATTGGTTTGCTTACCTAACGTTGAAACGACGTTGATTTCATTTTGGTAAAACTACTTTACTATTAACATTTTCTGCTTGTTTTAAAAATCTCACACCTTACTACTAAATAAATTAGCATGTATAAGTAAAACGTTATTAAACACATCACATTCAGTCACAATTTCTTTATTATTTATACAATACAGTTTATACACAGTTACAAATACACAAATAGGTATAAAGTATATTATATGCTAATATAAATTGTGTCAAGTAACAAATTAAAAGCTATATTCACTGAATAAAAAATAAAAAAAGACCAAATGTCTTTGACTTATTTTCAGTGGGTCACAAAAGAAGATGCAAGGCAGAACCTTACAAACTGACAGCCTCAGTCACAGTTCACTATCATTGCTTTTCTAAATATATATTATATATATACACATATAAAAAAATAATGGTGACTGAGGCTGTCACTCTTTGCTTTTGTGTTCCACAAAATAAAAGACATATGAGTGAGATGATGGTTTATAAAGAAGACAGAGGTACATAGATCAATCAGTTTTCATTTGCAATCAAAACTTGAGTTGTTTGTAATATCAGAGATGTGACCTTATCAGGTCAGGTTTGATCGTGTAGGCCACAATTGAGACACTTTGTACATTATTATAACAAATTTGAGCACTTGTGACATTGGAATTTCAATAAATCATAAAGAAAATGTTTTTGGAGTTTCAAGATTGTATTTTGTATCTTTCTCTCTCACAAACACAACAAAACCTTCTCAAAATCTTCATTACAGGTGCATAAATCCTATTCTACAAAATAACAAATTCACAGGCTCAGTTATACCAGATTTTTGCAGGGCTGCATTTCACTTTGCTCATATTATTGAATATTTTTTTCCTGAAATGTGTTTATTAGAACTGGACATATTTACAGACTTTATGAGAATAGTAATATTTGTAGACAAGATCATGGTAGAATGACCAGCCTTTATTAATTTGAACAGCTGAGTCTTAAGACATTTTCCAAAAGCACTTACCTTTTCTATTCAGTTAATTTATATTCACTTTGCTCTAATTTGTAAAAAAAACAAAAACAAAAAAAAACAGTAAACAACTTGTGTAGTGTGCTAGACTAAAGCCCCTTTCAAATGCATGGTGGTCCCCAAAAAAAAAGGCAAATCAATGTTTGTGACGAAAAAATATGTGCGAACTGTAATGAAGCAGAGATCAATTAGTTCCTCGATATCCGTTCTGAGGCTGACATCGTTTGCCAGCTTAAGTGAAACAAAACACGTCACATCGTAATGTCGTGTCTTTACGGAATCTTTATGGTTTGTGTGTGAATGCACACACAGATTCAGGAAAATAACTGGCAGTGTGAATGAACCAAAATCTAACGATCCGGGAACAACTGCCAGGACACATTACCCGTGTATTATCTAGAATCTCAGTGTGAAAGGGGTTAAACTGAGCACTTGTATAGACCCTTTGCAAACATGTGACTATGACCACATGCCTACGCCATGACAGACGGCAGAATCACCGGAAGCACAAGCTAAATAGTAGTGGAAGTTTCAATCAGTTTAAAATAAAAAACACTAAACTTTATGACTTCTTCTATTGAACAAGCTGTTCACTGGGTGTGCCAATGCAACTTTCTAATGCAGTTGATCTACTGTATAACGTTTTATACCAAGTACCACCTCAGAAAATATTTGGCTGTCCAAGTACCACCACAATGACCAATATTAAAATTACAGTAGCATAGTAGGCCTAACTATTCAGCTAACGTTACTGCTCTGCACAGTTAAAAAACGATGCAATTTTATTCCTAATAAGAATATTTATTGTTGTCAGCTACTTTAACATTGTAATTACACAGTTTGACCATTATCAAACTGTAGTGAAAAAAAGTAAAAACAAAAAACATTACACGAACGAACACGAACTCGTTTGACTTGCGGTCCATCCTACAGCAAAGCTCTTCTGCCGTCCATCATGGTGTTCACAATTCGCGAGTAGAGGGTGACGTCACATGCAAAGGGTCTATACTGTTGTTCTCTTATTTGTAGAATAGGGTTTGTGCACCTCAGAATATGAAATGGTGTAACTGTTGTGTTGTGTTTGCTGGAGAGAATGTTAAAAAGAAACATTGTTAGTACTAAAAAAAATGTATCTGTGACTTTCAATTTACAAATATGAATGTGTGACTATTCATTACAACATTTCCACTGTCACAGGTGCTCAGGTTTCCTATAATAATACCTTCACAGAACATAATAGTAGTAGTTAGCTATCCATGCAAAGAAGTCAGTGTGGTGTACTGTAGGTACAGCTGTCCAGGCCAACATCTGATGTGCTGATCTCTTCAACGGTCATCCCAGGAAACCTTCAATAAAAACAAAATTCATCATACATTAGCAATATAACAGGGATATATAATCCTGTTCCTGGAGATCTACCTACCTGCAGAATTCAGATCTGACCCTGATCCAACAAACACGTCTGTAACGGTTAACTGCTTCCACTGATGTTCTGTTAAGTAGATTTGCTGACAAGTTCCTCCCTGAAAGTACATTGATAACACTGTGAAACTATATTTTCATAGAGGATCGTTTAATAAAGTGACAATATTACTGTAACGGCATCAGAAATGGGGAAGCGGGAACCGGCGGACAATCAAACATAGCTTTAAAAATAAAATAAAGACAAAACATTGTGCCAGCCCCTCGCAGACGACTGTCACGCACAAACACAAAATAAAGTCCAGGCCTGGTCCTCTCTCATCCTTCACTGTCGTCGCTCTTCTTTTGTATCCCTCCCATCTCATCCGTGGGATGCGAGACCGGTGAGTGGAGCAGGTATCCCTCATTTCTAGGGTTGGGTATCATTTTTATCGATTTCGATTCTGATTCTGCTTCGATTCCGATTCTTATCGATTCCTAGTTTAGATTCCAATAAGATAAAAAATCCAATATTTAAAAAAAAAAAATTAAGTCAAACATTTAGATGTCAAATATGTATTCTGTTTTTTACAATGTATACTGTTGCAGCTGAATAACATGAGCAAAAATCAGCAGCCTACAAAATACTGCAAGATGAATTTTGCCTGTGCGTTAAAAAAAAACCATAGCAAAAACAACTAGATTATTATACATTTCAAATATTAAAACCCCTTTGCGTGCAAACATCGCTGACGGCCCCAGTTTATTATTGTTTCACTTTCACAGCACATTAAACATCACTGTCTTACTTCATCTGGACAAACTATGCATCAATTGAAAGTTTAAAGACTCTAGCTTCGATATTTGACCAATATTTTGATAAAACATTGTTGCAGTGACAGATATTTAGTGATTTATGTCAGGAGTGCAAAATAATAAATCCGTATTATGCCACATTTTGAATAGAAATTCACCTCTCAGTCATATTCAGTCACGTCAAGAGCGGTTTATTTGTGTTCACATAGACTCACTGAACAGCGTCAATAAGGATTTACAGACCAAAGATGCATATCTGCGGAGATATATGGATATATTTACTGATGTTTACTTCATATTTCTTCAGACAGAATCGTCATTTCTATTAATTTTCCACGGATTTACGCGATCAGATGATAAACAGCCTCTCCCAGCGATCTGTGTATGTGTTTGCTGTGCCGGCAGCTCGTGCGGTGTGTGACTCAGACTCTGATTGGGCCTTCCCAAAAGTCAATCTGAGAGTGTAATATCTGGACACCGCCCCATCGTGTCACATGCTTCCTGCACACTTCCTGGTAGTTATCTGGCCAAAACAACACTGAAACACCTCTGTACACACAAAATATCCGAACAATAAACCCGCGATTACGATAGTAAAGCTTGGTATGAGAATTTCTTGAGATCTGGGGCGTTTTTATAAAAAAAATCGAAAATGTACATCGGAAATGCTAACTTGTGCAGCGATGAAAAAGGCTACAAATAACATATTTTTACAACAGTAAACGACCAAATTCCACCCCTGATCGCTAAAGGAAGTTATTATAAACACTCGATCGGGGTTTAAAGTGAGTTTTTAGTAAAAGTGTACTAATAATTTCATAAATTGTCAGATGTAGCTTGATGCTAACGTTAGCACCAATGCTACTAATAGCAGGTGCTTTTCTTCTTCATAATGCATTTTTGTCTCAAGAATTCACGTAAGGTCGTAAGAAAATGTTTTGTTGTATTTTTATAGTAAGACTTTTGATAAATAAGGGCTAAATGCAAACAGAGACTGAAGTGAGATTGCTGCTTTGTGTCTTTGTAAAGCCTGAAAAACCACAATCAAGGCTAATAAAGGTGGAATAAAAACAAAAGAATAATGATAAAAGAATAATGCGGATAATGTGTCATACCTGGCGGAGGTGTGAAAGACTCGTTTGGTGAGAACAATGGAATAACAGATAGGGATTAATCGGGCAGTTTTCACAGCCAAACACACAAAATACACTGGAGAGTTTACATGTGAGATCTCACAGAGATGACAAGGGCCATAAATCAATCTGATTAGCCTTCTCTAAAAACACACATGAAATGGCATTAGAAAATATTTCATAAAATTCACCGTTTTACAGATTCGATTATGAATTTTTTTATGAAGGTTTGGAAGACTTGTGGCCTTAGCTACACTGTGTTTTCAAACTCATATCCTACATCAACAATTTTTTAAATACATTTAAAACATATGTTTTTTTATATTTTTATTTTTGTTTTTATGTTTGAGCTTATATATCTCTATTATCATGACAGTCTGAGTGATTCTGATTCCTGAACAGTAAACTTTAAAGTGTCAGCTTTGTGAACAAAGTTTGATTATATATCTAGTCAGAAAGAATCATGAGCAGAAACCTTTTTATTTTGGGTATGTAATTTCGGTCTCCATGCCAAAAAAGGGGGGTTACTAGTAAGGGGTTAAAGTCTTAAAGACAAGTAAACAGTCAGTAATAAGATAGGAACAAACAAATCAATAAGCAATATCATAAATAAATACAACTAAACAAAATTTCAGGTACAGACACTGTAATTAAAAGTTTAAAAAAACCTCATCGTTTTCTTTTTATAAATAAAATAAAGATTAATCAATTAAAGTTATTAAATATATTCAGTCAAGATCAGTGAATGGTTTTCTTTTGTTCTTTGATTAACATTAATGACAGGCATCGCATTTATTAGGCTGTTGTCTCTTTAAGCAAAAATACTGTACACGTGTGTTTTCTTTCTCATCTGTTTACGTTCACGTAAGACAAAAACGGCTGTGTTTATGATGATATACTGATGTGGTTTTCTGTATATTGGTCAACAAATATGAAAGAAGTCAGTTTCGACTCTGAACAACCTTTTCTACAGTGGAAATACACAGAACAGTCCAAGAGCGGACACAAACCGGGAACCCGCAGCGCGACCGCTGCTCTCTGTGCACGCGCTTGCGCTTCATGCATGCAGCACACAAACAGGGCGCAAATTATTTCTGTTCCTGCACTTAATCGTTTTTAATCAAATTGGAATTCAAACGCTGGAATCGTTAAGCAGAATCGAAATGCACGCGTCTTATTGAATACCCGGTTCTTGGAAATTTGGAACCCGTTCTAAAATGGAACCGGTTTTCGATCCCCATCCCTACTCATTTCCCAATCACTCCACCAGCCTCGCTCCGTTCCCAAGGCTCTTGGCCCCACCCCACTCGTCACAATTACTTTTTTAATGATCTCAGTAATAACCTCTTTAAATAAAATTAGCATTGCTAACAGGCGAGCGCTTATGAGAAAGGCATGCAACAGCTTTTTATGTTCATTTACATTTGTATCATAAATACATAGGAGTACAAGCAGAAAATGTAGGAGCACACCTTAAATCACCCTGAAAACTTACCTTTTAGGGCAATGATTACAATTTAAGGATTATTTATCAGCTTTGCATGTTCATCTATAGTTTCCATCATCTGAAATCTTTGTGAGGTCTGGGATCTTCTGAAGTCTCCACACGCGAGGCTGGAGAAACAAGAAAACAAAAGGAGAAAGATTAGCATAGCTGTTCATATTTCACACAAAAGATGATTTATTTCATCACATTTAACAGAAGTGAAACATGAAATGTTTTCTTTGTGAATACCTGTTAAAATGTAATTTAACGTTCACAGTGAGCTTGATTGACAGGTGATCTGACCCATCATAACGCCAATACTGCCATCTTGCCTGACAAAAAAATTACCATATTTTCCACACTATAATGTGCATCTAAGAGCCTTTCATTTTCTCAAAAATTGGGCGTGCACCTGATAATTCGTTGCGCCTTATGTGTACACTGAGTTCCAAAATCTGTAAAAATGTTGGTGTGCGACTTTGGTAAGCGCTCCGTTTACCTGACTGCCGGAACATTTCCCGTTGACACAGGGACGTAATACATACACTACGTACACTGGCAGCGATCAACCATGATGAGAGGGAACCCGGCATGTTTGATGAAGAAAGCTGTTCAAAAGCTGTTGCCCAGCTGTTCAATTCAGACACAGAAGATGAGGACTTTGATGGATCTGTGGGAGAAGATTGATTAAAAAAATAATGTGAGTGTATTGTTAAATAGTAGAATAAAGTTCAACTGAACTCACTGTTTTGAGACTGTGTATTATAATCCAGTGCGCCATATGGTGCAGAAAATACGGTAGACAGGAGAGTAGATTAACTTCGGTGGACTTAAAACTTGAAAAATGTTGTATAAAGACGTGTGACATCTTTTATTTTGTGCTTCAATTAAATATGAATCAATCGGTTCATGTGTGCTGCTTGAACTGAGGCACTACAGCGATCTGTAACACATTAAATCAGCACAAAACACTATTTATTGTTTGAATTTCTTAAAAAGAAAAAAAAAGAAAAAAGGGGGCCAAATTTAAAAGCTGAACACTTGTTTCATACCAGAAGTGACCTTCTCTGTCTTCTTCTGTCAGTTTCCTATTTGGTCCACGATGTATTTTTCACTGTGTGAGAACAAGGTGTGTACTGTGAGAGCAGCATGGCGTGTCAGACATAGCTACAGTTTTTAAGGAGGGACAGTTGTTTTGCGAAGGGTCAGTTGATTGCTATGATCAAAGCTGATTTTTCAGCATCATTACTTCAGTCTTTAGCGTCATATGATCCTCCAGAAATCATTATAATATGCTGCTATTTGCCAAAGAAACACTTCTGATAAATATGAATGTTAAAAAAACAGCGCTGTTTTATATTTTTGTGTAAACCGTTTATAACAGCATAGAGTTTATTTATTAATTTTAATGCTTGATTGTTATATAGACCCCAGACTTCTAAATGGTAATGTAGACTACATTTTTAAAAATAAATTCATATTTTTATTCAGCAAGGACACATTAATCAAAAGTTAGTGTCAAGAAGAATTTTCTACTTAGCAAAGAATTCTCTCTCTCTATATCTATCTATATATATATATATATATATATATATATATATATATATATATATATATATATATATATATATATATATATATATATATTAGTGCTGTCAAAATTAGCGCGTTAACGCATTCGGTTAATTTGAAATATTTAACGCGTAAAAAAAAAATAACACAATTAACGCGGTTGCCGTTTTTTTTATTTCCAGTTGTGGCCTATGTGTGTTCAACATGCAAAGAAATATGGTTAAGACCAAGGAAGGACTTTTAGACGGAAAGTTTCAGTATAAAACTCTTCCGGATTACTCTTCAGTCTGCCACAAGAAACAGCAACATTAAAATCATGAACTCAAATGTCATTGTTTAAAAAAAAACAAAAAAACAATGCCTGTAACAGTGCGTAAATCAGACCTTTCTGTAACGCTAACGTTAATAAGCTTAAACGAAAATAACGAAATAATTGTGTAGCGGAGTATTTTTTGTACACAGTGCCGCGAACTGTCAATCACTCCTGTACGCATGCATCACTGTCCTCCTCAGCTGCAGCAACTTGCGCTCTCTCTCTTCATCAAGCTTTAAAACAAAAAGGGGTCAAAAAGATCATATTGTCTTTGTGCATAGGCTATAGATTAATTAGATAAATGAATATCTAAATTTGTGCCTTGCCGTCTACGGTATTTTTTTAGAACTTAGAAAAAAGATGCTGCAGCCAATGAACAGCCAGCGGGGGCTGCAGGACGACTCAACCTCCGCAGGCAGTTTTTAATGTTTTTCAGACAATAAATACTCAAGATTTTGCTTTAGTATAACTCACAACGAGTTTCACACACCTTCTCCGGCCACGTTGAGTTGTTGACACTTAACAGTGGGAAAAGCGACACGTGCGCTATTCACTTGTATAACTTAAGGGTGAATGGGTAATGTAGTTTCTGCTCTGGGTGGGATGAATTAGGAAGCTTGCATTGTGAAGGGCGCTCTGAAAATCGGCAGTGCAGGTAAAAGATTAAAACCTCTATTAAAACAGATGTCCAAATGAGCGTACCGGTACGCTACAAGCATGTTCTGGGCGCACGGAGAGGTGGCGGTACGCTCAAGAGCTATATTTGGATGTGGCGGTACTGAGTACCAGTGCGTACCGGCCCACTTAAAGCACTGGCAATGACTATACTTTGGAATTTTTTTGCAGTCCACTTAGAATTCAACATGGAAATCATTTTTGTTTTTTATTGGCATTGATTGTTTTGAAATTCAAATGGTACTTACATGCCTGTGTTTTTATTTCTGTAATAAATATGGCTTTCAAGCCAACAGTTAATTTGGAGGATATTGATAGTTTATTGCAGGTATGTTGTTTACATGAGAAAATCTGTGTTACAAGTTAAACAAAAATTCCAATAAACAATCATATTTTGAATTTAAATAGTTTCTTTGTCTTGAGTTTACATATCCAAAAAGTTTCAGTCTTTTAATTGCGATTAATCGCGATTAATTTTAAAAAATTTTGCGATTAATTAGTTAATTTTTTTTAATCGATTGACAGCACTAATCTATATATATATATATATATATATATATATATATATATATATATATATATATATATATATATATATATATATATATATATATATTGCAGGTATGTCAATCACTCCTGTACGCGTGCATCACTGTCCTCCTCAGCTGCAGCAACTTGCGCAGAAGGGATGCAGAACGCCATCAAACACTAGAAGAATCTAGAAATATAACAAGCAATCTGTCACAGAGACAACAATATTCAGTATACATCGACAGTTTTATCACAATAAACCAAGCAACTAGAAATGTAGAAAATAGAAAGAATATGTATTTAATAAATATTCTGAACAGTTTTTATCAATATTTGTTTATCATTAGACAAGATCAAAATGCGTTTGAACTGTGACGGATGTAATGACGTCACTGATTAACGGTAACGTTAGTGTATATTTAGGTAAAAAAAAAAGCCTATTTTCAATCATCCATTGGAAAATGACCAGAAAATATTTTACAGAACTGTCAATGCCTCTCATCTACACATAAATGTGTTATTAAAATCCCAAACTCTTCATAAAAGCTCAGTTAGCATACGTTACTTCCTCTGATAACGGTTCAGATGCTCACGGGCTTGTTCGAAAACACCTAAACCATTAATATGAAGTAAATTCAACAGTTGCTGGTCAAATACAAGCAAAAGAGATGTCAGGAACAGTGGCATATGATATTTGTGCAATTTTAATTTACTAAACTTACCGAAATCAGTGAAAACAGCAGCGAGACACGGAGCATGCAGCTTGCCAGTGTTGTCGATCGCCCGTTTCCATGCCAACTCCCTCCGCTCCAGTGTTTGAATCTGAATGAACGCGCTCCAATGTTCAGCGCGCGCTCATTAAAACACGCAGAATTTACAGAAACACTCAATCCCCGATGAGCTCATTACAAAATCGGCTTGGGTGTGTGTATACTATGAGACCTAATAGTTGACTTGAACCTCTAACGCTGGCACTCTATTTGTTTGTTGTCACCGCTTGTTTCCTTAAAAAAAAAAAAAGAAAAAAAAAATCCACTTCAGACTTTAAGTAACTTAGCCTATAATATTCAGTGGCAGACGGACAACCCACGAAGCTATATAAAATAATGAATAAAAATACATTTAGTTACTCTTTTTCTTTCTGTGAGAGTGCACACGCAGATCTCCGATGCCTCTGATCAAATTTCAACATAGATCTGACGTTATGATTTCGATCAGATGCGTCGGCTGTGTCGGTTGATGAGTCAATGTGATTTCGACGTTGAATCGATGCTTTATTTTCCACTAAATAACGTTCTGATGTTCCGACCAAATAGTGAACGTTGAGCCAACATCGAAATTTGATCGACGACCGATACTGACCTTTACAACCAAAAATCGACGTTGAATCAACGTCTGCTTGCTGTCTGGGACATGATATATTCGCGGCAGCCAACTGCTCGCGATGTATTTCTCTGAACACTTGAAGTCCACATGACAGCCGCGTTTCGGGGCGAGATCGGACAAATAAATATAGGCTACACATTTCATTCACACTGACAAGCTAAACCAACATATGTTATTATTACCGGGTCAGATCTCTATGTCTCTGGCCAAAGAACAGAGAGAAAGACGAGAGAGAAATGAGCGCTTCATCAGCATTTTTTAAGAGCTTTCAAAAATATCACAGCAAATGCACTAATCCACCCATTAGAACACAACAAGAGCAGAATTCAGGTGTTTTGTAGCTGTTTATGTGTGCAAAATAAAAAATAATTTGACAGCGTGATACAGCTTATGAATACTGGAAGGAAAAAAAGTCACGACAGCCTTTTAACTCTGGAGTCGATTAACGCATATAGCCTACGCGTTTTGAGTCATTTTCTCCTGATAACCCCGGAAATTACTTAAATTACACTTTCAGTTTTAATCGTACAGATAAGAGCAATACATCAATCGAATCTGTAAAGGGTTTACTTTTTTTTTTTTTTTTTTGATACAAACATAATAACAACAAAACTTTGTGCACTGTGGCGAGTGGGGCGGGGCTGAGAGGCGTGGGAACGAGGAGTGAGGCCAGGTGTAGTGATTGGAGATGAGCTACACCTGCGCCCCACCGCCGGTCTTGAGTCCCACGTAGGAGATGGAAGGATATAAAACTGGAGCGACGACCGTGAAGGACGAGAGAGGACCAGGCCTGGGATATTATTTTATGTTTCGGCACCACTGTAACGATATGCAAACTTCCTAATCATCCGGAAGAAGGAGGCGGGAACCGGCGCACAATCAAAATACATTTTAATAATCACAAAATAAATACAAAACAGCGCACCAGCCCCTCGCGGACGACTGGTGCGCGCAAATAAAAACCAAAACATAAAATAATGTCCCAGGCCTGGTCCTCTCTCGTCCTTCACGGTCGTCGCTCCAGTTTTATATCCTTCCATCTCCTACGTGGGACTCAAAACCGGCGGTGGGGCGCAGGTGTAGCTCATCTCCAATCACTACACCTGGCCTCACTCCTCGTTCCCACGCCTCTCGGCCCCGCCCCACTCGCCACATGCACAAAATAAAGATAAAAAACAAGGTGTGCTGTCTGCAGCCTTGGTCTGCGCTGATCTTCATTTACAAATACGTCATTAAAATGAACTGTAACTCCATGAATACTCAACGAAGAGACATGGGAGATATATCTATAGAAAGCTTGACATGTCTACTTTTAAACTAAACAAGTGCTCCCGAACAAATATTCTGTGATAAAGTAATCCATATCAAAACAACGCAATGTCATTTTTTCACGTCTCCCTTCATTATATCTAATGTGTATGGAAGGCCAAGAGGGTCAAATACACATGAATTTTAATGCGTCAACAACACGTTAAATACGTGTATTTCATGCGTAGACAACGCGTATTTAATATTATTTATTTATCGGCGCTGCACAACATGGTAAAGTCATTTATATATTTTTTTAAGAGCTTCTTAAAATACCATATTACTCCGATATTATATCCAGTATTGTTTAACGCGTTAAATACGTTGTTTACTACGTGTATTTCACGTTTTAAATACACGTGAAATACACGTGAAGTACACATTAAAAATCAGTTTGAAGAGGTCAATGTCATTGGCTGCTGAAGACTTGGGTCAAACCACTTCTGTGAGCTTAGAGGGGTGTACCATTCATAGACAGGCAACCACCATTTAACATGATCAGCTTATTCAGCCTTATTATTTAGTCTTTTTTCTTTTCTGTTTTGTATAGCCTATAGAAATAATATATTTTATTATTTTTATTATATAATAATATTTTATGAAATATTTATTTTATAATAAATATTAACTCAAATTTTGTGGTGATAGTATAAAGTTTATAAAAGTTACAGTATTTTGTAATGAAACAGGACTTTTTGTTTAGCTCTTGACTCGCCGAAGTATACTATATATAGTGTCCCTTCTTTAATTTTTCAGTAATGTGTGATAACTTAAAATATGTTGTCAGTACTATTAAAATAAGATTAAATTGAATGGTATTTAGGAGATTATGGTTTTTGCATGACTTATTTCGCATTCAGCTAGACAACCCTGTCGTAGCTGTTATCATAGCCTAGGCTTTTTATTAAAAAAGAAAACAGCAAGGGACCATGGAAAAAGACTGTTGCAGGTGTTTTTTATGGTATTATTATTTTAACATATGGGAAGTCGTGGCCTAATGGTTAGAGGGTTGGACTCCCAATCGAAGGGTTGTGGGTTCTAGTCTCGGGCCGGACGGAATTGTGGGTGGGGGGAGTGCATGTACAGTTCTCTCTCCACCTTCAATACCACGACTTAGGTGCCCTTGAGCAAGGCATCGAACCCCCAACTGCTCCCCGGGCGCCGCAGCATAAATGGCTGCCCACTGCTCCGGGTGTGTGCTCACAGTGTGTGTGTGTGTGTGTGTGTGTGTGTTCACTGCTCTGTGTGTGTGCATTTCGGATGGGTTAAATGCAGAGCACAGATTCTGAGTATGGGTCACCATACTTGGCTGAATGTCACTTCACTTTCACTCACTTTTTTTTATTTATTTTTTTTGCAGCGGGGCAACTCAAGAATGTTGGGCACACAAGTACTGTGGCTCTTTTGCCCCATGGCCAAGATGGCCAAGCCAACATCAAAGTTAGTTCACTAAATTTTAATTCTAGTTCTGTAGAATTTAAAGAATTTAAATAGAACTTCTGCTATTTAAAGAAGAAGTTTAAATAGCATAACAGTATGTTGGCTTGTTGCCAAGCCAACATACTGTTATGCTATTTAAACTTCTTCTTTTTATGTTGGCTTGGCAACAAGCCAACATACTGTTATGCTATTTAAACTTCTTCTTCTTCTTCTTCTTTTTCTTATTATTATTTTTCTGACAGAAATTCTGAACGCTACTCCTCCTAGGGCTTTAAAGCCACAAGCCCCAAACTCGGCAGACACCTGCGGGATAGAGCGGTGCTGGTTGCTATATCTTTTCAGACTGATCAGACTTAAAGTTTTTTTTTTATTAATTTTTAAATGTCAAAATACATTACCCATAGACTTACATTATCTGAGAAAAATTGCGCCCCTAGTTGCAATACCCGAGATTAAGGGAGGAGTCGGCCGGGTTTCGTTTCACTTTTAAACCGGTTTAAAATACCAAGTAAATAATACAATTTCCCTCAAACTGACAAGCTAAACCAACATATCTGATTATTACAGGGGTCAGGGCTCATTAATAATTGATTTCTGGGCAGAGAGCAGTCAAAAAGATGAGAGAAGAATTACTGCTGCTGTCTCCACGGAGCTCACTGCGAGCGAATTCGGTTTACTTTCACTTTTAAATCGGTCAGAAATTCCGTAAATAATACAATTTCCTTCAAACTGACAAGCTAATCCAACATATCTGATTATTACAGGGGTCAGGGCTCATTAATAATTTATTTCTGGGCAGAAGAGCAGTCAGAAAGACGAGAGAAGAATCATGGCTGATCAGCTCAGTCATTGTCTCCACGGAGCTCACAACGAGCGAATTCATTCTTATTTAAGACCTTTAAAAACGGCGATTGCACGCAATCCACACGTTAGAACACACCAACAGCTAAATTCAGATGTTTCTGAACTGTTTAAAGTAATAACATGATATATTCGCGGCAGCTGCCCGCGAGCTCGCGATGTATTTCTCTGAACACTTGAAGAGAATTTACAGCCTGTCACATTAAAACACTGCAGCGAAACGGAACAAAACAATTAGAATAATATATTATACACATGAAAATGAATGTTTATATGTGCTTATGAGATGTTCTCTGTCTGACTGAACGTCACAGCGATTGCTCAGCGTTGCATGACATGGTAAAGCAGGGAGCTACACTGCGACAAAAATGATCGCATATGCATCACTGATTATTTTTGTACCTGCTTATGTGTTATGCTATGATTTAATATGAGCATTTATTAAAACAGAAATGTGTATTTTAAGAATACGTTTTATAACGTGCTCTGAGCATTCAACACATCAAGTTGGCTTCAAGAGATTCCAAAAATAATATCACAGCACTAATCCACCCATTAGAACACAACAAGAGCAGAATTGAGGTGTTTTTGATATGTTTATGTGTGCAAAATGACATATAATTTGACAGCGTGATACAGCTTATGAATACTGGAAGGAAAAAAGTCACGACAGCCTTTTAACTCTGGAGTCGATTAACGCATATACGCGTTTTGAGTCATTTTCTGCTGATAACCCTGACAATTACTTAAATTACATTTTCAGTTTTAATCGTACAGATAAGAGCAATACATCAATCGAATCTGTAAAGGGTCCACTTTTTTGTATAAAAACATAATAACAACAAAACTTTGTGCACTTATAAAATAAAGATAACAAACAAGGTGTGCTGTCTCCAGCCTTTGTCTGCGCTGATCTTCATTTACAAACACGTCATTAAAATGAACTTTAACTCCATGAATACTCAATGAAGAGACATGAGATATATATCTATAGCAAGCTTGACATGTCTACTTTTAAACCAAACACGTGCTGCCGAACAAATATTCTGTGATGAAGTAATCCATATCAAAACAACGCGATATCCTTTTTTCACGTCTAATGTGTATGGAAGGCCAAGAGGGTCAAATATACACGTTAATTTTAACGTGTCTCTGTAAAGGGTCTATTTTTTTTTGGATACAAACATAATAACAACAAAACTTTGGGCACTTATAAAATAAAGATAACAAACAAGGTGTGCTGTCTGCAGCCTTGGTCTGCCCTGATCTTCATTTACAAACGCGTCATTAAAATGAACTGTAACTCCATGAATACTCAAGGAAGAGACATGAGAGATATATCTATAGAAAGCTTGACATGTCTACTTTTAAACCAAATAAGTGCTGCCGAACAAATATTCTGTGATAAAGTAATCCATATCAAAACAACGCAATGTCCTTTTTTTCACGTCTAATGTGTATGGAAGGCCAAGAGGGTCAAATACACGTGAATTTTAATGCGTCAACAACACGTTAAATACGTGTATTTCATGCGTAGACAACACGTATTTAATATTATTTATTTATCGGCGCTGCACAACATGGTGAAGTCATTTATATATATTTTTAAGAGCTTCTTAAAATACTATATTACTCCGATATTATATCCAATATTATTTAACGCTTTAAATACGTGTTGTTTACACGTGAAAAATCAGCGGGTATTTAAGGTGTATTTCACGTGTTAAATACACGTGAAATACACGTGAAGTACACGTTAAAAATCAGTTTGAAGAGGTCAATGTGATTGGCTGCTGAGGACTTGGGTCAAACCACTTCTGTGAGCTTAGAGGGGTGTACCATTCATAGACAAGCAACCACCATTTAGCATGCAGCTTATTCAGACTTATTATTTAGTCTTTTTTCTCTTCTGTTTTGTATAGTCTATAGAAATAATATATTTAAGTTTCAGTTTTATGAAATATTTATTTATTAGGAGGTATTTAGGAGATTATGGTTTTTGCATGACTTATTTCGCATTCAGCTAGACAACCCTGTCGTAGCTGTTATCATAGCCTAGGCTTTTTATTAAAAAAGAAAATGGCAAAGGACCATGGAAAAACACTGTTGCAGGTGTATTTTTTTATGGTATTTTTTTTGCAGCGGGACAACTCAAGAATGTTGGGCACACAAGTACTGTGGCTCTTTTGCCCCATGGCCAAGATGGCCAAGCCAACATCAAAGTTAGTTCACTAACTTTTAATTCTAGTTATGTTGGCTTGGCAACAAGCCAACATACTGTTATGCTATTTAAACTTCTTCTTTTTCTTCTTATTATTTTTCTGACAGAAATTCTGAACGCTACTCCTCCTAGGGCTTTAAAGCCACAAGCCCCAAACTCGGCAGACACCTGCGGGATAGAGCGGTGGTGTGTGCTATATCTTTTCAGACTGATCAGACTTAAAGTTTTTTTTTTTAATTAATTTTTGAATGTCAAAATTCATTACCCATAGACTTACATTGTCTGAGAAAAATTGCGCCCCTACAGTTGCAATGAGGTTTAGGGGAGGAGTCGGGTTTCGTTTAACTTTTAAACCGTTAAAAATACAAGTAAATAATACAATTTCCTTCAAACTGACAAGCTAAACTAACATATCTGATTAGTACAGGGGTTAGGGCTCATTAATAATTGATTTCTGGGCAGAGAGCAGTCGAGAGAAGAATCACGGCTGCTCAGCTCAGGCTGTCTCCACGGAGCTCACAACGAGCGAATTCATTCTTATTTAAGACCTTTTAAAACGGCGATTGCACGCAATCCACACGTTAGAACACACCAAGAGCTAAATTCAGATGTTTCTGAACTGTTTAAAGTAATAACATGATATATTCGCGGCAGCCAAATGTCCGCGAGCTCGCAATGTATTTCTCTGAACACTTGAAGTACACATGACAGCCGCGTTTCGGGGCGAGATCGGACAAATAAATAGGCTACACATTTCATTCACACTGACAAGCTAAACCAACATATGTTATTATTACCGGGTCAGATCTCATTTATAAATTATGTCTCTGGCCAAAGAACAGCGAGAAAGACGAGAGAGAAATGAGCGCGTCATCAGCATTTTTTAAGCGCTTCCAAAAATAATATCACAGCGAATTGCACTAATCCACCCATTAGAACACAACAATAGCAGAATTCAGGTGTTTTTGAACTGTTTATGTGGGCAAAATGAAATATAATTTGACAGCGTGATACAGCTTATGAATACTTGATGTCTGGGCAGAGAGAAGTCAGAAAGACGAGAGAAGAATCACGGCTGCTCAGCTCAGGCTGTCTCCACAGAGCTCACAACGAGCGAATTTATTCTTATTTAAGACCTTTTATAATTAAATTATATCGGCGATTGCACGCAATCCACACGTTAGAACACACCAATAGCTGAATTCAGATGTTTCTGAACTGTTTAAAGTCATAACATGATATATTCGCGGCAGCCAAATGTCCGAGAGCTCGCGATGTATTTCTTTGAACAAGTCTAAATAGAGAATTCACAGCCTTTCACATTAAAACCCTGCAGCGAAACGGCACAAAACACTTAGAATAATATATTATACACATGAAAATGAGTGTTTATATGTGCTTGTGAGATTTTATCTGTCAGGCTTAAGTTCTGAACGTCACATCAATTGCTATCCATCGTCACAACATGATAAAGTCATTTATATATATTTTTAAGAGCTTCTTAAAATAAATATTCCTGCGAATGCACACAATCCACCCATTAGAACACACTAAGAGAAAAATCCAGGGGTTTTTGAGCCGTGTATGTGTGCAAAATGCAATATTTGACATCGCGAAGGGAAAAAAAAAGTCACATGACAGCCGCGTTTGGGGCGAGATCAGACAAATAAATAGGCTACACATTTCATTCACTCTGACAAGCTAAATCAACATATGTTATTATTACCGGGTCAGATATCTCATTAATAAATTATGTCTCTGACCAAAGAACAGAGAGAAAGACGAGAGAGAAATGAGCACTTCATCAGCATTTTTTAAGAGCTTCCAAAAATAATATCACAGCACTAATCCACCCAGAACACAACAAGAGCAGAATTCAGGTGTTTTTGAGCTGTTTATGTGTGCAAAATGACATATAATTTGACAGCGTGATACAGCTTATGAATACTGGAAGGAAAAAAGTCACGACAGCCTTTTAACTCTGGAGTCGATTAACGCATACGCGTTTTGAGTCATTTTCTGCTGATAACCCCGACAATTACTTAAATTACATTTTCAGTTTTAATCGTACAGATAAGAGCAATACATCAATCGAATCTGTAAAGGGTCTACTTATTTTTGGATACAAACATAATAACAACAAAACTTTGTGCACTTATAAAATAAAGATAACAAACAAGGTGTGCTGTCTTCAACCTTGTCTGCGCTGATCTTCATTTACAAACACGTCATTAAAATGAACTGTAACTCCATGAATACTCAACGAAGAGACATGAGAGATATATCTATAGAAAGCTTGACATGTCTAATTTTAAACTAAACAAGTGCTGTCGAACAAATATTCTGTGATAAAGTACGCGATGTCCTTTTTTCACGTCTCCCTTCTAATGTGTATGGAAGGCCAAGAGGGTCAAATACATGTTAAATACGTGTATTTCACGCGTAGACAACACGTATTTAAAGCGTTAAATACGCGTTGTTTACTCATGAAAAATCAGCGTGTATTTAACGTGTATTTCACGTTTTAAATACAAGTTAAATACACGTGAAATACAAGTGAAGTATGCCTTAAAAATCAGTTTGAACAGGTCAGTGTAATTGGCTGCTGAGGACTTGGGTCAAACCACTTCTGTGTGCTTAGAGGGGTGTACCATTCATAGACAGGCAACCACCATTTAACATGCTATAGATCAGCTTATTCAGCCTTATTATTTAGTCTTTTTTCTTTTCTGTTTTGTATAGCCTATAGAAATAATATATTTAAGTTTCAGTTTTATGAAATATTTATTTTAAATATTAATTAAAATTTTGTGGTGATAGTATAACGTTTATAAAAGTTACAGTATTTTGTAATGAAACAGAACTTTTTGTTTAGCTCTTGACTCACCGAAGTATACTATATATAGTGTACCTTCTTTAATTTTTCAGTAGTGTGATAACTTAAAATATGTTGTCAGTACTATTAAAATAAGATTAAATTGAATGGTATTTAGGAGATTATGGTTTTTGCATGACTTATTTCGCATTCAGCTAGACAACCCTGTCGTAGCTGTTATCATAGCCTAGGCTTTTTATTAAAAAAGAAAACAGCAAGGGACCATGGAAAAAGACTGAAATAAGGTGTATTTTTTATGGTATTATTATTTTTTATTTTTTGCTGCGGGGCAACTCAAGAATGTTGGGCACACAAGTACTGTGGCTCTTTTGCCCCATGGCCAAGATGGCCAAGCCAACATCAAAGTTAGTTCACTAACTTTTAATTCTAGTTCTTATTATTATTTTTCTGACAGAAATTCTAAACGCTACTCCTCCTAGGGCTTTAAAGTCACAAGCCCCAAACTCGGCAGACATCTGCGGGATAGAGCGGTGGTATGTGCTATATCTTTTCAGACTAATCAGACTTAAAGTTTTTTTAAATTAATTTTTAAATGTCAAAATATATTACCCATAGACTTACATTATCTGAGAAAAATTGCGCCCCTACAGTTGCAATAGCCGAGAGAGATTTGGGGGAGGAGTCGGGTTTCGTTTCACTTTTAAACCAGTTAAAAATACTAAATAATACAATTTCCTTCACACTGACAAGCTAAACCAACATATCTGATTAGTACAGGGGTTAGGGCTCATTAATAATTAATTTCTGGGCAGAAAGCAGTCAGAAAGACGAGAGAAGAATCACGGCTGGTCAGCTCAGGCATTGTCTACACGGAGCTCACAAAGAGCAAATTTAATCTTATTTAAGACCTTTTAAAATTAAATTATATCGGTGATTGCACACAATCTACCCGTTAGAACACACCAAGAGCTAAATTCAGATGTTTCTGAACTGTTTAAAGTAATAACATGATATATTCGCAGCACCCAACTGCCCGCGAGCTGGCGATGTATTTCTCTGAACACTTGAAGTCCACATAGAGAATTTACAGCCTTTCACATTAAAACACTGCAGCGAAACGGCACAAAACAATTAGAAGAATATATTATACACATGAAAATTAGTGTTTATATGTGCTTGTGAGATGTTCTCTGTCAGACTGAACATCATAGCGATTGCTCAGTGTTGCATAACATGGTAAAGCAGGGAACTACACTGCGACAAAAATGGTCGCATATGCATCACTGATTATTTTTGTACCTACTTATGTGTTATGCTATTATTTAACATGAGTATTTATTAAAACAGAAATATGTATTCTAAGAATACGTTTTATAACATGCTCCGAGCTTTCTACACATCAATTTGGCTTCAGCCCCGCGATGCGGGAAAGCTGAACTGAGCAGCTGGTGACTCGCGCTTTGTTCGGTGCGAGAGAGAGAGCCGCATCTCGCGAACAGCAACACTGATCCGAGCTCTCCTTCAGGACGTTCACGTCCTCCGGCACCTGAACGAACAAATACAAATCGCAGTTTAAACATGCAGAAAAGGATGTGAGAGAGATTAATTCAGCACCGCGGTGTTCTGGTGTTCAGGGAGCAAGCAGAGACGTGTCTCAAAGTCTTTTTGCTTTTGTACCGAAAACAAATACATACAAAATATGTCGAAATACCCGTCTTGGAAAGTGTGTTCAAAAAAGTATGTGGTTATGTCTTAAGTGAAAGTAAAGAGTTGCATAAAAAATCGGATGTGTATCATTATAATGGATGCGTTTGTCTCTTAAAGTGACCGCGCCTAATTTACTAGTTCTGCTGTCAGTGTCTTTAATGTATGAAAATGAAAGTAAATCACTCCCTGCTCTTGATTGAATTACTTTGTAGTTTTAACAAGAATTTATCCAAAGTCAATCTAAAAATCTGATAGAATTGTTTTACTAGTGGGTGCAGGCCACTAGTTCATTTATGTAAGTGAGTATGGCAAAATAGTGATCTGTGAAATATTATACCCAAAAATTGTTCATACTGTAGGCTACCAGTGAAAAAAAATAAAAATAATTAGGGACCTGACCATGTTTTGCTTAAGTGTTTCTTTCTTTAATTGCTAATGCAACCTTTTCACACCACAGACTGAACCAAATTAAGCATTGCTTGCTTGGTAACTGTTCAACAAAGTATTGATAGTTGTGTAAATAATGTCATACTGACAGTTGTCTGAATTTTTGGTTGATTCCATTACATATCTTTTTATCAAAGTTATCCGACATTATCAAGATGAATTTGTTCTGAGTTATTGTCATATTACCAATTTCTAAACTACAGCAAATAAACTGTGATAATGTGAGAAATGTTGAAGGTGTCTGAATACACTAAGTAGTAGGGGTGTCACGATTCTCCAAATCCTCGATTCGATTGCATTTTCGATTCTAAGGTCACGGTTCGATTCGATTCTCGATTTTTACATTTATTCTTTTTAAAGCACAGATTGTCATTTTTCAAACTATACTTTTATGTAATATAATATCTGACCTTTGTTTGCAATGTACCACATTACACTGTCAAATTTAAAACTTTTATTAACAACATAATGTAACAATAACTTATATCTTTAGTCAATTGAAAACTTAAAATAAACTGCCATCCAGTTTCTCTTTTGTAAGTGCAGTCACAAAAGATGACATTCAAGTTCACAACAAAACAAACAAAAACAATAAAAAATGACTAAACTAACCTTCAAATATTACGATGTATCTATTTAAAAGATTAAAGATAAAACACTTGTTAAACACGTCACTGTCATTCATTTAGATTTAGATTTATATATATATATATATATATATATATATATATATATATATATATATATATATATGTATGTATGTACAGTATGTGTGTGTGTGTGTGCATCATTAAAGTCTGTAAAATATGTGTATTTCTTATTACAAGACTGCAATCACTAGCAATCAGAATAATTCCAGTTAATCAAGTATCTACAAAAGATCTACTCTATAAACAGTGCATTAAATTACATTAAAGACAAAAATAAATTAAACAATCAAAAGAAATGATTACTCGCATGTATCTGGTCCACTGATGAAGTCATGGGTCAAGTCAAGTGAATTATTAATCATTTTCGACGATCCCATCGACGATTCCATTTTTTATTTCGAAGTTTGAGACTGTGACTTAATTTCGAAATCGTGACACCCCTACTAAGTAGACATCGAAAACGCCTCTTTTAATGCCAAGGGTACCGCGGCGGTATAAAGTGCATTTGCAGCTTTTGACCACTGAGTGGCGCTTTAACCAAGTTATCAAACAAGCGCATCAAAGCACATTTTCGCAAATAGACATCAGTTTTGCCTCGCTGATGTGTTACATTTGATGGCTTCAGTCATGGAAAATGAAAGAAAAACACTATAGTTTAAATATTTAATATATTTAATATTCACTGATGAAAGTTTGATATTTATGAAGTTATGTGCATTTCTTAGAATGAGAAAGAGAAAGAGTCTGTGCTTATATTTTCTAAGCTACATGGTATTAAACCATATTTTAGATTGGACACATTTAAAAGGTGTGCAGTATTATTTATATTATATTAATTATGCGTTATATTATTCAGAAATTGAGATATTAAGATTAAGAAATTGTTGCATGTTTAAATGTGAAGCACTGTATAATTTCGTTCCCATTATTTAGGCCTAATTTGCCTAAAACAAGAAACTAATTAAATTAAACGGCACGATTAAATCTTTGAAACTCTAAAGAATTAATAAAACGTCCTCACGATTAAACTCAAGTTATCTCATTATAATCAACAACATTCACACGATGTAAAAAAGAGCTTTAGTAATTGACAACTAAAGTAATTTTAATGTAACGTAAGTAATGTTAGAGTCTGCGCTGCAGATCATTTCAGAAAGATAACCGCTTTAACACCAGTATTAAAGACTTTTTAAAATAAGTTGAGCTCAAAACTCACTCTTAGTTAGCAGCAAGTGTTTTAAATAACTTGATCCGATGTGGATTATAATCACTAAACAAGGCAGAAATATTTAGAAGCGATGTAAAAGACTATGCACGCTAAACATTAACGTTACCATAGTAAACATGGTAAATATGACCGCTTGGATAAATCAGACGTCAGCTTCTTATTCCCTATCACAATTGTGTATTTATTAAGTAACATTTAATCTGTCGTCTTGTTTCGTGAGTTTAGCTCCACGTTACATATCATCAAAAAATATAATAATGATATTTGTTCGGGAGCTTTTATAAAAATAGAGAGTCTGCGCTGCTGATCATTTCGGAAAGATAACAGCTATAACACCAGCATTAAACACTTTTTTTAAATAAATCAAGCTCAAAACTCACTTTCAGTCAGCAGCGAGTCTTTGAAATAACTTGATCCAATGTGTATTATAATCACCATACAAGGCAGAAATATTTAAGCGATGCAAAAGTCTGTGCACGCTAGGCATTAACATTACCATAGTAAACATGGTAAATATGACCATTTGAGGAAATCAGATGTCAGCTTCTTATTCTGTCACAAGCCTCATCTCCAGAGTTTAGCTCACGTCATAAAAAAATATAATAGCCTAATGTTTTTGTTCGGGAGCTTTTATAAAAATAGAGATATTATCATTCATTCTAAATGTGACTGCTACTGTGGCTAATAAACAGAAACAGACTCAAATGAATAAGCAGGCTATTTTCATAAGCGTTAAAAATAAATAAAATAGAAATAAGTGTATTTATGTGTGATTAATTTTGAGTCCTGATAAATTAAATCAATAGCCTATGATCAATGTATCACTTATTCTACATCGATGCTTTTGAATGTGAATATATAACAAAGCATGCAAACAAACGGCCGCTTTTATCATCTTCGTTTTGTGATACCGCATGTTCCAGTGACTTTTTCTGATAACTTCTCTATGTTGGTGAAATAATAAGGTTGCATGATGTTGAGAGGCATGTAAAGGGCGTGTTTTAGTTATGCGCAGCGGAGCTTCAGGCTCCACTGTGGAAACCCTGCGCTATTCTGGCCTCGGTGCTACTGGCCCGAGGCTATGAGCCCCGCCCGGCCCGCTTTAAGCCCTGGCTCGCACTGGCCCAACAGTGGAAATGCGGCTATTGATACCAGAAACACGCTCCGCCTTCACTCCATGAATAAAGTATTTCAGTATGTTTTGAAATGTTATGTTCATAACATAGCATATAAAATAATGATAATAATTAAAAAAAATAACAGGAGAGTTTCAAAGTGGCTTAAGCTATGTGTAAACTTTTTTCCCTATATCACATGCCAGACTAATCTTTAATTGCTGCTTTCTGCTGTGAAAATTTTGTTTGTGATGAAAATAACATCTTTGTCAGTTATTTTATCTAAACAGATCGATTAACTTCAAGATTTCAAAATTCGATAGCATATGCTGATAATGTAGCACTGTAAGATTACATTTGTTTGAACGCATTATTGCGAAAGCGATTGAGTGTGAATCTGTTTAAAATATGCTTTAACCCGAAAATAATCAGTAAAAGAAACAGACAAACTCTTAACATCCCGCTCGACTCTTGCAGTCAACCTTCTATTCAAGCTAAATGTGTTGGCAGTTGGCATGAATTTTACTTGTGATAAGCTCATATTCAAGTGTTTGTGCAAAAATTATTAATGTGCATTAATGACAGGGAGGCGCCATCTAATCACTTTAATTTTTCATGATAATGAATGTATAATTTTTTAATTAACATAATATCGTGGTGTCTCACATAGGTACATTAAAAATATATCTACAGAAAGCTTTAAAATGTTTCTAAGCGAAAACAAATTGTGTAATCTGTGAATGTTGCATTTCTCTCATCGGAGAGAGCCAGCACTGTGAATATAACCAAAACAACAGTCCTATATAAACCGTTTCAGCAAGTGAAAGCCTCATTAGACACTGTCCATATGTAAGAGCAATTCACACCTTTATCTCGACCGCACAAGCCATGAATAACTATCCAAAACCCAACCCCCTCCTGCTGAACAGAATTCGGTCTGTGTTTTGGCTCTGTGGAACGGTGTGTTACTGGGCTGAAACATGCCTGCACTCAGCAGCACTAGGCTACTATTTGTATTCAGAATTTTCTCGCAGCCCATATTATTATTTTCACAAGACCATAATGATAATAACAAATCATCAATTAATAATTAATCATTATTTTACGAAAATCATTGTTATTTGTGATCGCAGATGTTTGCGGTAGACTTTAAGACCAAGCGGAGTCCTCTGTTCCCGCCTCACAGCGCGCGGGTCTCGAGGCTTCACTGTCTTTACTGTTTGACTTTACTGAATCAGATTGAGGCGAACTTACTGATCATGAGCCCAACATTTAGCAAGGCAGGAAAATTCTAACGGAACGAAGACTTATATCATTGAGCTAATGCTGTTAAAGAGAGAGAGAAGTCTAGGACTATTCTTAAACTTGGAGCTCATTATATTGAAGTACATATCCAAACACCAGAAACGTTATGCATTTTATGAATAATGAAATGTTATGAAAATTATGCATTTTATTTATTCACATGCTCTATGGTTGAAATAATATTTTAGTTCACAACTTTAAGTTCCGTTGTTTAAAAAATGCTTTATTGGCTAATGTTTCATAAACCTTCAGTTGTTATGCTCTAAAATCCATGCCATTATTAATTTCACAGCATTTTTACCACTTAAATGACTAATCTTTAAAGTCACAATTCTATAATGGTCAAAATTACTCAGGCCAATGGTATTTTTAATGACATTATTTTATTATTATTATTATTATTATTATTATTATTATTTGAATAATTGTAGCTTACATAAATAGGTAAAGCAAAACAAATATTTGGATTGTCCCTTATTTTTTCCCTTGTTCTCCTAAAGAATAAACACATTTTTTACAAGAATAAACATAACATATTATTAATTAATAAAAATAATTTAAGCAATTAAAACCTTTTTTTTTAAAACTTGAATTTAAATACTATTAAACTAACTTTAAATTCTTAAGGAGTTTATAAGTTAAAAAAAAAGTGAACTAAATGAACTTGTGTTAACAATATAATTAGAACTAACAATATAATTTGATTTTTTTAAATGAACAATTCCTGTATAAAATGGGACAGCAACCTTTATATCAGTGGTTCTCAACCTTTTTTCCAGCGGGCCGCACTATGGTCTAAGTGCAAGTCTACGCTTATAATTTACATATTACGTCAGCAATACAAACCAACCTGATTTATAATATTATAGCCTAACTATTATGATATATAATCTATTACATTCATTGAAATAAACAATTCTACTCCCCATAAATAAAACACCTGATGCTGTCGGGAGCTGACCAATTTTGTGAGATTCAGCTTGAAAGGAGTAACACAAAGAAGTTGCGATTTGTAACGCCTGTGTTATACTTTCCGTATGAGCAATCCGGACGCGTACACGGCCAGCGCGGACGCAGACTTCTTCAATTTATACTTCTGAATGCGCAGGCTGATGGCCAGCTCTGCAGTTGCCTAGAATTATTGCACATCGCTGTCTTTATATTCTTTTATTGACGGATTGCACAGGCTCGAGTAGCAACGAGCTTCTTCACTCTGCCTGCACATGTGCAATTTTGCTTTTGGAGCCTACTGACCACGCACACCTGTCCGCCTGGTCGTCGGCTCAGAGCCTCGGCACACACTCTCCAATGACGATTTTTACGTCACGCCTACCTAGCGGTCCATAGCGGACTCGCGGACGCAGAAAGTTTGACAGAGGGTTTAAGATTGCATGACCTGACGCACAACATTTCAGAAAATGTGCATTCACAAATGTAGCCTATTTTGATCCAAATATGGAAAGTACTTTTGAATTTAATAATATGAGGTTCTCTCTTGAGATATTTTGCCACATTTCTTCAATTAAGGATTGTTACATAGTGTATGGTGTTTCCATTTATCTGAACTTTAAATGAGTTGCGGGGCAAAAAAAAAAGAAAAAAAAAGAAACGAAAATCCAGCACTTCTCCTTCAATACTGATACTGCAACTATTTACAGTTTGTACATGTTCACTGCTGGCATTTTTTGAATTTCTTTTTTTTCTCCCTTAAAAAACTAATTTGTCCATTCTGATGCACTATTTTACCTTAAAGGCAATTTACCTAATGGCTGTTGATGACTATTTGAATTGAATTCTGCCAAAGGTTATGTGTTCGTTAAATGCTTATGCCAGTGCTCATGTTAGGATATAGCTTATATTTCATTAGTAGCATATATTTGTTTTTTAAATTGATGTAAACAATAAAATTTTACAAATTGAGTTTTTTTTTTTTTTTTTTTTTTTTTTCAGCATGTGGTGCAGGCCGCATTAGAATTCGTGACGGACCACGGGTTGAGAACTACTGCTTTATATCAAACATTTTTAAATCATCCACAGCTGAGCTTTGTGGGAGGCTGATCTGCGCCAGATCACGTGAAGTGAATGTAATGAACAAAGTAATTTTCAGATGCAATGAAAAAAAAACAAAAAAAACATGGATAACCTAGATTAGTCCCAGGCTCTGTTCTGAAGTAAAATAATTATAATTACTGTTAACCACGAGTAACACATTTTAACAGATTAATCGCCTATTTTCATTTGCTGAATGTTTTCTTTATTTTTTATTTTTTAAACATGCTAAAAAATAAATTACGTTTGTCAGAGGAAAAAAATATGAGTCGTGTATAGGTTTCATTTTAACGGATCAATCACCTATTTTCGTTTGCTGCATGTTTTTTTTTTTTTTTTTAAACACGCTATAAAATAAATCAGAGTTTCTGAGAGGAAATAAATAGGCTATTAGAAAATATTTTACAACAAATCCTTTAAATTTAAAAAATTTATCAGAACAAAACAATAATTAAAAATATATAATTCTAGTGGATAAATATAATTGCAGTATATAATAATATAGGCTTAGAAATAAATAATAATAATAATAATAATAATAATAATAATAATTTAAAGCTAAGCATAAGGTAAGCTTGGGCTTTCTCAATCGGGAGAAATCAAATGTTTCCATATTTGTGATGTTGCCCATTTGAATCTTAACTATTATTCATGAGGTAAATAGGCTGTGTGCCTTTCAGTATTGATGAAAAAAAAAAAATCATAATTAACAATATGTCAAAGTGCTCACGCCAAATGTCTGGTGAAGGACTGCTGTTTCCAGTAAATATGTGCGCGAGGCACCAGCACGATCAAACAGCTGAAACAAATAATACTTAATTTTTGGTCACACATAAGGCATAATTCAAAAATGCCGGTAGTTTGAAAAATCAAGAATAATAACGGAGTTAATACTAATTATTGCTAAATGCTGGACCGTTCCAAGAATGAATCGAAATGAAAATTAAATTAAAACGTTTAGCTTATATATATATATATAAACCTAACTTGTATGCATGAGTTACAACTTCCTGTTTCATAGTATTAATAGCATCCTTTAGCACATAGCAAGAGTTGTTAGAATGTTTGAAAATATTTCTAGCATGATAAGCACTCAATGGCAAATTTTATTGTGTTGCAAATAGTGCATAAAATTTTTAAACATGACACTTCCTGTTGCCAGCAGGTGGCGCTATGACTATAACCGAATCGGGGTGTTGATGTATTCAGGACAGGACCCTTGTCAAACGTGTGAAGTTTGGGGAAGATCGGACGTTGCTAGCCTGAGTTACAGCAACTTCCTTATTCACTACATTAGTAGCATGCTTTAGCACTTAGCTAAGCATGTTTTAATATGTATCTGTGAGTGCACAGGACACAGTTTGAGCAAAGGAAGCAGGTTTTAAGTGCGCGCACGCTCTCCGAGCAAAAGCAGCATGTATCAGAGGACGCGTTTTGTGACAAAGTAAAGGAAATGTGCATGCAAGCGGAGAGATTCATGCTCGCGCATTATTTTAATGTGTTTTTGCGTTACAATAACATGCTCTCGCTGCTGCGTCTGCACGACATACACATACTGTATACACTGTGCAAACATTGAACCTGTATAATGTATAACAAATCTATTTCAACACCTGAAGCATCGCTTCAATGAGCTCTATGACCAATGCATGACAAGAAGACATGCCTAAAAATTCAGCACTCCTGAATATGAGCTTTTCACTTCCAGCCTTCGAGGACTATATATATATCACTCATAAATCATGAAATACCAAATCTATAGTATTTATTAAAGATTGATGTGATTTGAAATTGGTAAAATGTGCTTGGAAAAAAAAATTCATCAGAATATCAACGTGCCTTATTATTATGCACTTTGTGAAAAAGCATTTTTAACAATTTTATTGATCTATAAGTATTTGTAAAATATTTTTGCCTGCATTACAGCTTAGTCTTTATCAGTGAGCTGAACTGTTTTACTGTTAAATCAGCAAGATTGTGTAAATTCAGGTCATGTCATGTCATGTCACACAATGTCTGTCATAGGTCGGTATCAAATAAGTTTAAAATAATCAGAATAAAAAAATATAAACAAGTCAACGTGTATGTATTTAAAAAAAAAAATATATTTTGCAATTAACAAAATTCTTAACCTAATTATATAAAATCATTTTGTCTGAGCCCTACAAATTGTACTAGGTTTTTTTTTCGTCCCTAAAACTGACAGAAAATGATAGAAAGAGTTCTTAAGCTGTAATGATGAAAAAATCAACAACACACAATGATTCTGGTGATTAAAGAGATGTTAACTCTCTCTCTCTCGCGCTCTCTCTCTGTCAGGCAGGCCATCAAGCACCCCACCCTTCCCTCACACAGAGAGAATGCCTCAGAGTGAGATCAGATGTCTGGCAGTTTTATAATTTTATTTTAATCATACAGTGTTGTAAAGTTGTGCAACTATGCATATTTCTTCAGAATCGCATGTTCTCTAAATGAAAAATGGTTTTGAAATGTTTGGAAGCTGAAATGTAAAAATACAAGACAATTAATGTTTCCCTTTTTAATGTTATTTCAAAAAATCACCACGGCAAAACCGTTCAAGCTATCCAAAATCCATTCGCAATTTAAGTTCCACAATGTTTTTTCAACATGTATACAAAGTTTGGTGTGTATAGTTCACGTCCCCTGTGAGGAGTATGCATTAATTCACAGCCGAATTTGCCCAAAAATACATATTAAAATAAAAATAGCTGACTTCCTGTTTGTCGTAGCTTATGACTGTGAATTAGAAAATTGTCCATCTTAATAAGAACAATTTATGTACCAAGTTTGGTGTCTGTAGCTAAAACTAACCCCCCCACTTTTGACAAAAGGTGGCGCTATAGTGCCTCCTTTACGCCCTTTTAAAAGCTTGTAAATCTGAGCTTGTTGTCTGCCTCAAAATCACCATAACAGAATATTCAAGTTTGACACGTTGCCATGGCAACACTATATTAGATATCAGTATACCCATAACAGATTTACATCGGCTGTGTTTTGTCATCATTCTAATGAAGTTTGAAACAAATCAAGTAAAAATAAGACGCTGAATTAAAAGCATTTTGAAAATGACACACTTCCTGCTGCCAGTTGGTGGCGCTGTAACTTTGACACCTTATAGTTACATATATGGAAGCAACATATTGCAATGAACAAACCGATGAAGTTTGATGAAACTCATGAAATGTATGTGGATGTTATTAGGCACTTCCTGTTTCTAATTTTTTGTCCTAATTTCAACGCCTCACCACGGGCGAACCGTTTGAGATATCAAAAATCCCCTCACAATTTTTCATCCTCAATGTCATAAGATCATGTTCACCAAGTTTTGTGGTGAACGGGTGGAAAACCTCAGAGGAGTATTTAAAATTCCAGAGCATGCTTTTTTTAAACAGCCCTGAATAGCTGACTTCCTGTTGGGCGGAGCCTTTGACATAGAGTGCAAAAGTAGTTCAGCTCAATGAGATCTGTAAGTGCACTGAGTTTCATTTAAATCCATGCAAGTATTTGTGAGCTATGGTTCAAGGTTACTGACTGTGTTCCAGGGGGCGACGTAGAGCCCCTGTGCCACGCCCGGGTCCCAGCCTCTGTGGCGTCCTGATGGCTACAGGTTCCAATGTGTATGCCAATTTTCAAGAGTTTTTGAGTATGTTAAGGCCCCCAAAACCCCCCCGGAAGGTTCATAAAAAATACAAATAATAATAATAATAATAATCCTTAGGGGAACAATAGGGCCCTGCGCCCATTGACTCGTGCCCTAATTAAAGCTGCAAGCAGCGATGAACGGGCCCTCGCACCCGGGCTCACCGGCAGCGATTGGCTTTAGTAAATAGGTGAACGGTGAGAAATATGCATTTAAACTCATAAATATAAGTGGAATAAATCCAAGTTTATTCCATATATGTGACAATTTTCCTGTTTCCAGCAGGTGGCGCTATCATTATAATGAAATATTGGCTTTCAGATGTGTTCAGGGCAGGACTCTTATCGAACGTGAAGTTAGGGGAAGATTGAACCTTTTTATGCCTGAGTTACAACAACTTCTCTTGCTGTGGCGAGACATCAAATATTGTCACAGCGCCATAGACACGCCTTTTTACAAAAACTCAAAATCTCCACAATATAACATTGCACAGGCCTTTATATTAGACTGACCACAAAAAATACATTAATGTCAAAACAATACTAGGAGTAGTTTGTTGAAGCATAAAAGATATCACTTCCTGTTGCCAGCAGGTGGCGCTATGACTATAACTGAATATGGGCATGTAGATCTGTTTAAGTCAAGAGTCTTATCAAACATGTGAAGTTTGGGGCAGATTGGACATTGTATGTCTGAGTTACAGCAACTTCCTTTTTCATGGCGAAACATCAAAATTTGTCAGGCCGCCATGGACACGCCCTTTAACGGAACCTCAAGATCTTCGCAATTTA
The DNA here is from genome assembly GCF_003368295.1 of Carassius auratus. Classification (NCBI taxonomy): domain Eukaryota; kingdom Metazoa; phylum Chordata; class Actinopteri; order Cypriniformes; family Cyprinidae; genus Carassius; species Carassius auratus. The sequence continues at coordinate 109,755 of NW_020529085.1, forward strand.
ACATCGCAAAGGGCTTAAGATTACACTGACCAAGTTTGGTGTTGATCTGAATAAATCTCTAGGAGGATTTCGTCAAAGTACAACCCCTGAAAATGGCAAAAACAACACCAATTTTGCAGGGAAAATTCAAAATAACCGACTTCCTGTTGGGATTCGGATTTTGTACCAAGATACTTTTTTGTAGCTATTAGTGTGTTACATATTTGTACCGATTTTCATACATGTTTGTGACACGCAGCTCGAGGCGCACTCCATTGAAAGTGTATAGGTGGCGCTATAGAGCCATTTTGCCACACCCAATGGAATATTGGTCTCCAGATGTGTGCAGGTCAGTACTCTTATCAAGCATGTGAAGTTTGGGCAAGATCTGATATTTTAATCCTGAGTTATAATATCTTTTATTCCCTTGGCTAGACTTAGAACTTTGTCACGGCGCCATGGACACGCCCCTTAACGAAAACTCAAGATCTTCACAATTTAACATTGCACAGGCCTTTATATTAGACTGACCATAAAAAAGACATTGATGTCAAAAAAATTCTCTGAGTAGTCTGTCGCAGTGTAAAATATGTCACTTCCTGTTGCCTATAGGTGGCACTATGACTATAACTGAATATGGGCATGACAATCTGTTTAAGTTCGGAATCTCATCAAACATGTGAAGTTTGGGGAAGATTGGACATTGTATGTCTGGGTTATAGCAACTTCATTTTTCATGGCGAATCATCGAAATTCGCCAGGCCGCCATGGACACGCCCTTTGACGAAAACTCAAGATCTTCGCAATTTAAAGGGGGGGAGTGAAATGCTATTTCATGCATACTGGGTTTTTTACACTGTTAAAGAGTTGGATTCCCATGCTAAACATGGACAAAGTTTCAAAAATTAAGTTGTACGTTTGAAGGAGTATTTTTGTTCCAAAAAAACCTCTTCCGGTTTGTCACAAGTTTAGGAAAGTTTTTTTCGAGTATGGCTCTGTGTGACGTTAGATGGAGCGGAATTTCCTTATATGGGTCTTAAGGGCACTTCTCCCGGAAGAGCGCGCACTCCCGTATAGCACAGCACTCAGAGCACAACAGACTTCACTGATCAGAGCGAGAGCATCGCGAAAAGTCACAAAAGAAGTGTGTTTTTGTTTGCCAGGGCAAGACAACCCTGCACAGATTACCAAAAGAGAAACAGCATTAAGGGACCAGTGGATGGAGTTTATTTTTACAGAGCATCAACGGAGTTGTGCAAGTGTTTTTGTTTGTTCCCTGCATTTGGAAGATGCTTGTTTTACAAACAAGGCCCAGTTTGACACCGGATTTGCACATCGTTTATTTCTTAAGGATAATGCAGTCCCAACGAAAAAGGGTCACGATTGTGTGTTGGAACTGCATGCGGTGAGTAAAACTGCTTCAAATATCTCTGTGTTGTTAACTTAGCTATCAGCGCGTAAGCACATCAAGTAAACAACATGCAATGTTTTCATCAAACTGCACTTTCCACATGTACAGCGTAAAAAAAAAAAAAAAAAAAAAAAAAAAAAAAAAAAAACACGACATAAAGTGGAACTTAGTCATTTTCCAAAACCGCTAAGCAAATATATACAGTTTCAGTACATACCACACAGAGACGCCTTTGCTGATGCTGCTCTTGTAAAAATTTCAGCCTCTGGATCTGTGTCACAGCTTCCAAACGCTCTCAACGCAAAAGCCTACTCGCGCTTGTGATTCTTTAGCTCCGCCCACACGTCACGCCTCTAGGCGCTCGTGTTTTTCCTGGAAAAATCGGTAAAGACTATCTTTCTCTTATAAATATAATAAAAATAAAGACTTTTTGGAGTTATGAAGGATGCAGTACTACTCTATAGGTACTCAAGATTAACAGGATATTGTTCAGGCATACCAAATTAGGTGTTGATCTGAATAAATCTCTAGGAGGAGTTCGTTAAAATACAACGCACGGAAATGGCAAAAATGACACGAAATTTGCTCATAAAATAAAAAATATCTGACTTTCATGTCGGGTTTAGAATTTTGCTCCAAGAGTCTTTTTTGTAGGTCTTGGTGTGTTACATGTGTGTACCGATTTTCATAGATGTACGTGAAACGTAGATCTAGGCGCACACCGCTGAACGTGTATAGGTGGCGCTGTCGAGCCATTTTGCCACGCCCACTTCTGAAACCCATATCAGACATAAATTTTCGCCAGTTCGGAGGTGTGTGCAAATTTTCCTGACTTTTTGAGTATGTTTAGGCCTCCAAAAATGCGATTCATTGGGGAACGGAATAATAACAATAATTATAATTATAATAATAATAAACGGAGCAGATACAATAGGGTCCTCACACCATCGGTGCTCGGGCCCTAATAATAATAAACAAAGCAGATACAAGAGGGTCCTCGCACCTCGGTGCTCGGGCCCTAATAAACGGAGCAATTCCAAGAGGGTTTTCGCACCATCGGTGCTCAGGCCCTAATTAAAGCTGCAAGCAGCGATGAACAGGCACTCGCACCCGGGCTCACTGACAGCGAGTGGCTTTAGGTGAACGTTGAGAAAAATTTATTTAAACTCATAAATATAAGTAGAATATATCAATGTTTATTCCATATATGTGCCAATCTTCCTGTTGCCAGCAGGTGACGCTATCATTATAATGGAATATTGGCCTTCAGATGTGTTCAGGCCAGGACTCTTATCACACATGTGAAGTTTGGGGAAGATTGAACATTTTATGCCTGAGTTACAACAACTTCTTTTGCTGTGGCGAGACATCAAATGTTGTCATGGTGTTAAGGACACGCCCTTTAACAAAAACTCAAGATCTCCACAATTTAACATTGCACAGGCCTTTAGATTAGACTGACCACAAAAAATACATTAATGTCAAAAGATTTCTAGGAGTAGGTTGTCGCAGTGTAAAAAATGTCACTTCCTGTTGCCAGCAGGTGGCGCTATGACTATAACTGAATATGGGCATGTAAATCTGTTAAGAGCAGAAGTCTTATCTAACATGCAATGTTTGGGGCAGATTGGACATTGTATGTCTGAGTTACAGCAACTTCCTTTTTCATGGTGAAACCTCAAAATTTGTCAGGCCGCCATGGACACGCCCTTTAACGAAACCTTAAGATCTTCGCAATTTAAGATCGCAAAGGGCTTAAGATTATACTGACCAAATTTGGTGTTGATCTGAATAAATGTCTAGGAGGAGTTCGTTTAAGTACAACCCCTGAAAATGGCAAAAACAACACCAATTTTGCAGAGAAAATTCTAAATAACCGACTTCCTGTTGGGATTCGGATTTCGTACCAATAGACTTTTTTGTAGGTATTGGTGTGTTACATGTGTGTACCGATTTTTGTACATGTACGTGAAACATAGCTCGAGGCGCACTCTGTTTAAAGTGTATAGGTGGTGCTATCGAGCCATTTTGCCACACCTGATGGAATATTGGCCTTAAGATGTGTTCAGGCCAGGACTCTTATCACACATGTGAAGTTTGGGGAAGATCGGACATTTTATGCCTGAGCTATAACATCTTTTATTCCCATGGCGAGACATTGAACTTCGCCACGGCGCCATTGACATGCCTTTTAACGAAAACTCTAGATCTTCAAAACTTAACATAGCACAGGCCTTTAGATTAGACTGACCACAAAAAAGACATTGATGTCATAAAATTTCTAGGAGTAGTTTGTTGCAGTGTAAAATATGTCACTTCCTGTTGCCAATAGGTGGCGCTATGACTATAACTGAATATGGGCATGTCAATCTGTTCAGTTTGGGAGTCTCATCAAACATGTGAAGTTTGGGGCAGATTGGACATTGTATGTCTGAGTTATAGCAACTTCATTTTTCATGGCGAATCATCGAAATTCGCCAGGCCGCCACGGACACGAACTTGAACGAAAACTCAAGATCTTCGCAACTTAACATCGCAAAGGCCTTTAGATTAGGCTTACCAAATTTGGTTTTGATCTGAATTAATCTCTAGGAGTTCGTTAAAATACAACACATGGAAATGGCAAAAATGACAAAAAAATTGCTCATAAAATAAAAAATATCTGACTTCCTGTTGGGTTTAGAATTTTGCTCCAAGAGTCTTTTTTGTAGGTCTTGGTGTGTTACATGTGTTTACCGATTTTCATACATGTGCGTGAAACGTAGCTCGAGGCGCACACCGCTGAACGTGTATAGGTGGTGCTATCGAGCCATTTTGCCACTGCCACTTCTGAAACCCATATCAAACGTAAATTTTCGCTAGTTTGGAGGTGTGTGCAAATTTTCCTGACTTTTTGAGCATGTTTAGGCCTTCAAAAAGGCGATTCATTTGGCACCGTAATAATAATAATAATAATAATAATAATAATAATAATAATAATAATAAACGAAGCAGATACAATAGGGTCCTCACACCTTCGGTGCTCGGGCCCTAATAATAAACGAAGCAGATACAATAGGGTCCTCACACCTTCGGTGCTTGGGCCCTAAAAACAGAGCAGATACAATAGGGTCCTCACACCATCGGTGCTCGGGCCCTAATAATAATAAACGGAGCAATTCCAATAGGGTCCTCGCACTGCAGTGCTCGGGCCCTAATAATCCTTAGGGGAACAATAGGGCTCTTCGCCCCTTCGGGCTTGAGCCCTAATGATTACTTTTATTCAGCAAGGACATATTAAATCAGTGGTCTCAAACTCAATTCCTGGAGGGCCACAGCTCTGCAGAGTTTAGCTCCAACCAGCTCCAAATCACACATGCTCAGAAGTTTCTAGTAATCCTGAAGACCTTGATTAGCTGGATCAGGTGTGTTTGATTAGGGTAGGAGAAAAACTGTGCAGAGCTGTGGCCCTCCAGGAATTGAGTTTGAGACCACTGTATTAAATTAATAAAAAGTGAAAGTAAAGATGAATTTTTACTTCTATTTTGAATGCTGAGAACACAGTAACACTCAAACAACTGCCTAGCCACCAGCCAGAACACACTAGTGTCACGCTGTCTAGTCTCAGTTTCTCTGGGTGTCCACTAGTGGGCTCACTTCCCGTTAGGCACTTCACCCTAGGCACTAGAATTCCTCTAGTCTGGTCCTGTCTTCACGGTAATTGCACTCCTGTTAATTGCACCAGGTGCAGGTACTCTATTGTCATTAGCCTCCCTATATATTCCAGTCTTTCCTGTTGTTTGTATGGGGTCCTTACCCTTTCGTGTGTCCAGCTTTCTCGTCCCCCGAGATTCCTCCTGTCTGCTCGTCCTCCGAGTCATCTCGCATTCTGAGTTCCCTTTTTCTGTCCCTTTTATTTGTTTTTGTTGGGACTGTCTTTTTGGTTTTGACCTTGGCTGTATTCGACTACCATTTGGATTACCTTATTAAATACCTGCAATTGGATCTCTCGCTCTCCCTGTGTCTTTCTGGGTACACGGTCGTCACAACTAGCAAATGCATAGTAACACACTGGCAACTATTTATATTACCTTAGCAACTGCCTAGCACCACCCAGAACAACCTAGCAATTTTTTTTAAATGTTTAAACTTTCAAACTAGGCTTAGACACACTAACACCAAAATCGGTTTACAAACTTTACTCTTCTAATTGTGTAATTTAATATATAAAAAAATATTGTTATCTTGAATAAACTAAATTTTTAATACGTTAAAAACCTTTGTGTGTTATTTTAGGAGACCTTTTTGGAGAGCAAACAGGATGGTGTGTCTCGGAAATACATCCCACCCGCAAGGTATGATGAGCTTGATGACACCTTTTTTTAGACAAACACACACACATTCTAGTTAGAGTTGCATGATTAACCATTTAAAGATTACAATTATGATTTAAACAACGGAGTTTCCTACAGGTAAGAAATATATTTGTGATTTTAGCCAGTGGAAAAGGATGCCATTATATCACAAGCAATGTGACAAACATCAATTTGTGCTAATTTTGTCAGTTGCATTTTTAGACACTGAAAACAGTAGACATTTAAGTCACAAGTTTTAAGTATTAATGATTATCATTTCAGTCAATCTTGTCTTCAGAAAAAAAAACAATATTTGTTTGTCTTATTTCCCATTTTTCACATAAGAAGCTGCTTCTAAAGATAGAGATGTTTTTGCACAGATTGTTTAATGCAACTCAGAAGTCATGAGCACGTTGACTCTGCAATTAAAATTTCTTGTTACATGTGACAAACAGCAAATAATGTGCATAATTTAACAAACAATATTGTAAAAAGAATTACTGAACATTTACAATTTGTGCTAATTCTGTCAGTTGCATTTTTAGACACTGAAAACCGTAGACATTTAAGTCACAAGTTTTAAGTATTAATGATTATCATTTCAGTCAATCTTGTCTTCAGAAAAAACAATATTTGTTTCTGATTTCCCATTTTTTGCATAAGAAGCTGCTTCTAAAGTGACAGATGTTTTTGCACAGATTGTTTAATGCGGCTCAGAAGTCATGAGCTATTGTCTCTGCAATTACAATTGCATAAATAATGTTTTGAGATTAATGTTTTATAAAGTGTAATATTGTGAATATAGAAATGAAATTATGGAAAAAGTAATGCTATTTTGAAATATGAAACTGAATCAAGGGAACTGATTCTAAAATTGGTCTTTGAATCTTTGAGAATTGTTGAAAATGTTTATTTAATTAGAAAGTTATCACCTAAATGTATTGCTCATAGACTCACAGTGCTTCTGCTATAGCTTTGTTTGGAAATATTCTCATAAATGAAATATAAAAATAGACAATGGTGTGTCTAAAGTGTAAGCCAATTGCGCTTACTTTCAGAAAAAAAACAACAACATTATTTGTGTGATTATTGCTTACAGGGTTAGTTCACCCAAATAGCAAAATTATGACATTAATAACTTACCCTCATGTTTTTCCAAACCTGTAAGACCTCCGTTTATCTTTGGAACACAGTTTAAGATATTTTAGATTTAATCCAAGAGCTCTCAGTCCCTTAATTGAAGGTGTGTGAACAGTATACTGTCCATGTCCAGAAAGGTAAGAAAAAAATAATCAAAGTAGTCCATATGACATCAGAGGGTCAGTTAGAATTTTTTGAAGCATCGAAAATACATTTTGGTCCAAAAATTGCAAAAAAATACGACTTTATTCAGCATTGTCTTCTCTTCCGTGTCTGTTGTGAGAGAGAGTTGTGAGAGAGAGGACTAAAGATGAACACTGAGCCAAGCTAGATAACGAAACAACAGACGGACTCGTTGATTTTGATATTCTAGGTATTATCAAAGTTTTGTAATGTATAATGTAACAGGAGCTCATTCAAATACTGAGGTGCTAAACCATTCAGGGCTTTATACACTAAGTAGACATTCAAAAGGCCCTTTTTACCGCCGCACGTACCGCTGTGGCGGCGGTATAAAGTGCATTTGCAGCCTTTTACCACTGAGTGGCGCTTTAACCTTTTTATTTTAGTGGCGCTTTTTATATTATTCAAAAGAAATTGTGGTTTACTTTGTATCAGAGCATTAAAAGTGGTAGCCTATTTTAGGGGGGTTGGCTTCATGGATTAATATGCAAAATGTCTATTTTCATACATTATACCTATAATTTATATTTTCAATATAAATATATTTTTCCTTTAATAAAACAACATGCATTTTTGTTATTCATTACCTGTCCTTTAACTTATTGGGGAAAATACATTTGTCTGTAAACTGATTAAGAAATTGTTGCATGTTTAAACATGAAGCACTGTATGTAAATCTGTATGTAAATCATGTAAATCTGAGTTTATCTGCCTCAAAATCACCATAACAGAATATTCAAGTTTGACACGTTGCCATGGCAACAATATATAAGATATCAATATCCCCACAACAGATTTACATCGATGAAGTTTGAAGCAAATCGAGTAAAAATAAGATGCTGAATTCAAAGCATTTTGAAAATGACTCAATTCCTGCTGCCAGTTGGTGGCGCTATAACGCTGACTCTTAATAGTCACATATATGCGATCGGTATCATACATCGAACAAACTGATGAAGTTTGATCAAACTCAGTTAATGTATGTGGATGTTATTAGGCATTTCCTGTTTCTAATTTTTTGCCCTAATTTCAACGCCTCGCCACGGGCAAACCGTTCGAGATATTAAAAATCCCCTGGCAATTTTTCATCCCCAATGTCTTGAGATCATGTTGACCGAGTTTGGTGGCAATCAAGTAAAACACCTATGACAAGTATATCAAATTCCACAGCATGCTTTTTTTAAACAGCCCTGAATAGCTGACTTCCTGTTGGGCGGAGCCTATGGCATAGAGCGCAAAATTTGTTCGGCCTAATGATATCTATAAGGGTACTGAGTTTCATATAAATACATGCAAGTGTGTGTGAGCTATGGTTCAAGATTTCTGTCTGTATTCCAGGGGGCGCTGTAGAGCCACGCCCGGGTCCCATCCTCTGCGGCGTCCTGATGGCCGCAGGTTCCAATGTGTGTGCCAATTTTCAAGAGTTTTTGAGTATGTTAAGGCCCCCAAAAACCCCCGGAAGATTCATAAAAAATAAAAATAATAATAATAATAATAAGAAGAAGAATAATCCTTAGGGGAACAATAGGGCCCTGCGCCCATTGGCTCGGGCCCTAATAATAATAAACGGAGCAATTCCAAGAGGGTCCTCGCACCATCGGTGCTCGGGCCCTAATAATTAAAGCTGCAAGCAGCGATGAACGGGCCCTCGCACCCAGGCTCCCCGCCAACGAGTTGCATTAGTAAAAAGGTGAACGGTGAGAAATATGCATTTAAAGTCATAAATATAAGTGGAATATATCAAAGTATATTCCATATACACTGTTCCAATCTTCCTGTTGCCAGCAGGTGGCGCTCTCATTATTATGGAATATTGGCCTTCAGATGTGTTCAGGCCAGGACTTTTATGGAACATGTGAAGATTGCGGAAGATCAAATATTTTATGCCTGAGTTACAACAACTTCTCTTGCTGTGGCGAGACATCAAATTTTGTCATGGCGCCATGGACACACTCTTTAACAAAAACTCAAGATTACCACAATTAAACATTGGACAGGCCTTTGGATTAGACTGACCACAAAAAAATACATTAATGTCAAAAAATATCTAGGAGTAGTTTGTCTCAGCGTAAAATATGTCACTTCCTGTTGCCAGCAGGTGGTGCTATAGCTATAACTGAAAATGGGCATGTAGAGCTGTTAAGGGCAGAACTCTTATCTAACATGTGAAGTTTGGGGCAGATTGGACATTGTATGTCTGAGTTACAGTGTCACAGGTTAGCCTGGTGACTATATAAACTTGGACTTTAAAACATATACCCATTTCACTGAAACTGTGCATTGCCGGCATCATTAACATCTGTGTACACCTCAGGAAAGTTTTATGGAGTTGTTGTTTTATTTAATCTAAAGTTTGTTGCATCTGTGTTAGTCATAGTTTTCAAATCTTGATAGTTTTCCTTAAAGTTTGCTATCATTTTTCTAAAAATAACAGAATGCCAGGACACTTAATAATTCATAGGATAATTACCTTTATTTTTCACATATTTTCCACAAACCTTTTTGCAGTTAAACTTCCAGGTTCACCCTCTGTACGACCAAACCCATAATCCAGGTCAATCTGTCTTTTTAAAGCAATAGCCACATCACTTCCTGTGGAAGATACCATTTTGGTGTGATGTCAGAGGGGGATGGGATTTAGGAAAATCTTCTTTTGCCATTTGATTAGTTGTTCAGCTCTGTCTCTGTTAATGGTTGTTGTTTTACCTGTTTGCAAGGTTTGATTGTTGTGTTGGGTGTTTATATTATTTAATTTGATCACTCAAAGACTAAAACATTTGTACGTAGTTGGTATGCTCTATAGGCGGGGCTTCAGCCTATAAATAGGCTGTATGACTGAAAGAAGTTCAGTTCTGATTGTGGACTCTAATGCTGAGCAGTGTTGCAAACTTGGGCCGTTTGGTTTAGCCAGAATTAGCACATTGTTGCTGTTTTCTTTTCTTTTTGTACAGTTTTTGTTTATTTTTGTTTTCTCTTTTGCACTGAAAATATTTTTGCACCTTCCAATAAAACAACATTTTTGGATTTGCATCAACTTTTTGTACAGCACGTCATTTCCCTTTTCCACTCCAACTGGTCGGCCTCCCTACATATGGTGTCAGAAGTGGGATCCTCCCACCAGTGAGTGACGTGCTTACATAAGGTAATGCTCTGCTGACATGCCACCTAAAACGAGGGGTCAGCCTGTAGAGGGCACAGATGCAGTAATGGATCAAGCTGCTGCTGGAGGTGCTGATGAGGAGAGATTGTTGCCTGCAGAAATCCCAATCACTGGGGGAGATGCTGCCATCACAGCGCTGGCACAAATGTTTCAGTCATTCATGCAGTATCAAAAGGACCGGGATGAAAGGCAGGAGAGGGAGACTTCTCGCCGTGAACAAAATTACAAGGTCCTCAGCCACCAGGTCACCCAAATGCAGCTAGACATGGAGCGGACAAGAACTGGAGCTTCAGCAGGAGCTGCTAATCGGGTGATAGACCATGAACCTCGAATAGCCAAGCTGGAGGACAGTGATGATATTGAACACTACCTTACAACTTTTGAAAGACTTGCAGAGGTGTATCAGTGGCCAAGGGATGACTGGGCCGTTCGTCTTATTCCCTTATTAACTGGCAAGGCCCGAAGTGCTTTTGTGGCTATGAACTCCTTACAAACCAGAGACTATGACCAAGTGAAAGCTGCAATTCTAAAAAAATATGAAATTGGTGCAGAGACATACCGGTTGAGATTTCGGTCCCTTAGTACCCCTGCCGATGAAACCCCTACGGAACTCTACATCCGACTGAAGGACTTGTTCTCCAAATGGGTACACTATGAGCAAAGTAATAAGATGGATATTATGGAGTCCCTGGTGCTGGAGCAGTACCTGCGAGTGTTGTACCCTGAGGTGAGGACTTGGGTAAAGGAAAGAGATCCCGACACCGCTGCAGAGGCTGCAACATTGGTTGAGGCCTACATTGCTGCCCGGAAGGGACCTGGAACTACTCGATATGCTGGCATCTTGCACCCTTTGCAGGGTAAGTCTGATGGGTTGGGGGGAGGTTCACACTCTCAAAGAGGCCCTAAAATATTTAAGCCCAGTCATTTTAAACCCCCAACATTGGCCACAATGCCCCAGACAACAGTTAAGGGAGAGATTGTCATATGTTATAACTGTGGTGAGCCAGGTCACACTAGGCCCCTTTGCCCACTCAAGAAGCCCAAGACAGCTAGTCTTTGTTATATGCCCCGGCCAGAACAGTTAAGAACACAGCCCGATCGAGAGCCAGTCATCACTGTACTGTTAAATGGTAAACCCCTTTCTGCATTGGTGGACACAGGTTGTTCCCATACACTGGTCCAGGCCCAATATATACCCAGAGATTCCTGGAGTGAAGGAGACGCAGTGACAGTTTGCTGTGTGCATGGGGATAGCACTGAGTTGCCTACTGCTGAGGTTTATATTGAGGTCTGTAATCAGTCCTATCTGATGAATGTGGGTGTTGCAAGCAAGCTGCCCTATCCTGTACTGTTAGGTACTGACTTCCCTGTATTAGCTGAATTGCTGCAAGAGACTGTATGGTGTGGCGTTGTCACAAGGGCCCAAGCCAAGCAGCTTAGTCAGATTCCACAGCCCCAAGAAATAACACCAGACATTCTGCACGAAATGCCCTTCAGCTCTGAGACTAGCTTAGGTGAGTCACGGCCTACAGAGCAGGAAAGGCTGCAGAAACGCAGGGAATGGGTTGAAGGGTTGTTGGAAACTTCAGAGCAAGCTGAGGAAGGGGTAGAAGAACCCGAACTCACTGAAGCAGACTTAGTTTTCCCTGGTAATCTAGCCCAACTTCAGCGTAAGGACTTAACCTTGACTGAATGTTTTAAACAGGCTGAGGAAAATGATGGTGTTCTGTCTTTGCTTGGTGAGACTTTTGTTGTACAAAATAGTCTTTTGTACCGACAGAGTAAGGAAGAGGGACTGCAGCTAATAGTACCTAAAGCATACAGGAAGGAGGTATTAGAACTTGGGCATTCTATTCCCTGGGCAGGTCATTTGGCTTTTATGAAGACATTAATGCGAATTGCAAAAAGATTTTACTGGCCAAAGATGTACAGTGAGGTTAAGGAGTTCTGTAAATCTTGTCCAGAATGCCAGCTCACTACGGGCCGTACTCCTGCCTACGCACCCCTTATACCACTTCCTGTAGTTGACACTCCTTTTAAGCGAATAGGGGTGGACATAGTTGGGCCTGTGGAAAAGAGTCAGAGAGGGAACCGATTTATTTTGGTTATTTGCGATTATGCTACCAGATACCCTGAGGCATACCCACTAAGAGAGGTCACAGCTAAGCAAATAGCCACTGTACTCCTACGTTTTTTCTCGCAGGTAGGCATACCTCAGGAAGTGCTCACAGATCAGGGCCCAAACTTCATGAGCCACACCCTACAAAAGGTATATCAATTGCTAGGCATAAAAAGAGTACGGACCACCCCCTACCATCCACAGACTGATGGTCTTGTTGAACGTTTTAACCAGACCTTGAAAACAATGCTGAGAAAATATGTGTCTGACACGGGCAAAGACTGGGACAAGTGGCTTCCATTCCTCCTGTTTGCATATCGAGAGGTGCCTCATGCCTCCACAGGGTTCTCGCCATTTGAACTGTTGTATGCTCACGATGTCAGAGGGCCTCTGGATGTACTGAGGGAGAGTTGGGAGGCTAATGATAAACCAGACAAGAAAAATATTATCTCCTATGTGCTAAAGATGAGAGAGCATCTGCAAAAGACAACAACCCTTGCACGAGAAAATCTCCTGCAGTCCCAAAAACGGCAAAAAGAGTGGTACGACAGATCAGCCAGATCCCGTGCATTTGAACCAGGTGAAAAGGTATTGTTGTTGTTACCAACGAGTGAGCATAAACTGCTGGCTAGGTGGCAGGGCCCCTACCAAATAAAGCGGAAAGTGGGTCCTGTGACATATGAGATAGAGATCCCCTCCAGGACCCAGCCCTTGCAAATCTTCCATGTTAACATGTTGAAGAAGTGGTATTCTCGTTCAACACAATTAGAACCTATGTCTGAGGAAGAAGTGGGAACTGCAACTGCTTTGTTCGTGAGATCCATTGAGGGAGAGGAGGAAATCGAGGAACAATACCTGCCTGGGCGTCAGGGGAACAGTCAGCTGAATTTTGAGCACCTGGAAGATGGTAAAAGACAGGAACTTCTACAATGTATTCCAGCCCAACTTTTTATGGAAACACCTGGCAGAACAAGTGTTATCCACCACCACATAACTCTCAAGGATCCCAAACCCATTTGTCAGCCAGTATATCGGGTCCCAGAAAGACTTCTGCCAGTTATGAAGGAGGAGTTGGAGACCATGCAAAGCCTTGGTGTGATTGAACCTTCATCCAGTGAATGGAGCAATCCCATTGTCCTAGTGCCCAAGAAGGATGGCACTCTTAGATTCTGTCTGGATTTTCGCAAACTCAATAGTGTGAGCAAATTTGACCCGTATCCCATGCCAAGAGTGGATGAGGTAGTAGAGAGTCTTGGCAGAGCAAAGTATCTCACCACACTCGACCTATGCAAAGGATATTGGCAGGTTCCACTAAGTCCAGAGAGCAAGGAGGTGACCGCATTTAAAACACCCTTTGGACATTTTCAGTTCTGTGTCCTACCCTTTGGCCTTCATGGAGCTCCAGCTACTTTCCAAAGGATGATGGACCAGATCCTTAGGGGGACTGAGAGGTTTGCTGCTGCATACTTAGATGACATAATCATCTATAGTCAAACTTGGCAGGAACATATGTGTCATCTGAAGGACGTACTACTGAGAATTAAGAATGCTGGTTTAACCATCCGGCCAGACAAATGCACCCTAGCCAGGGCTGAAACACAATACTTAGGGTATGTGCTAGGTCATGGAGTAATACGTCCCCAGGTGGGCAAAGTGGAGGCCATCAAGAATGCTGAACGGCCAGTGACCAAGAAACAGGTCCGTTCTTTCCTCGGACTGGTGGGGTGGTACAGGCGTTTTATCCCCAACTTCTCTGAACGAGCCGTTACCCTAACTGATTTAACTAAAAAAGACAAGCCAAGTAAAGTTAACTGGACTCAGGACTGTGAAAGGGCTTTTCAGGACTTAAAGAGCTCTTTATGCACAGAGCCTGTTTTACAGAGTCCCAACTTTGAAAAGACTTTCACTGTACAGACGGACGCCTCTGAGCGTGGCCTTGGGGCTGTACTGCTTCAGGAAGGTCAAGGGCAGCTCCAACCAATTGCCTACATCAGCAGAAAGCTCCTTCCCCGTGAATCTAGGTATTCTACAGTAGAAAAGGAGTGCCTGGCAATTAAATGGGCATTGGATGCTTTAAGATACTACCTGCTGGGACGCAAATTCATACTTGAGACTGATCACAGGGCATTGACCTGGTTAGGCCGTATGAGAGACACAAATGCTCGTATCACCAGATGGTTTTTAGCCATCCAACCATTTGATTTTGAAATTTTGTACAAAGCTGGGTCACAAAATTGTGCTGCAGATTACCTCTCTAGGACACCTCAGGTGTCTGAGGAAAGGGGGGGAAATGTCACAGGTTAGCCTGGTGACTATATAAACTTGGACTTTAAAACATATACCCATTTCACTGAAACTGTGCATTGCCGGCATCATTAACATCTGTGTACACCTCAGGAAAGTTTTATGGAGTTGTTGTTTTATTTAATCTAAAGTTTGTTGCATCTGTGTTAGTCATAGTTTTCAAATCTTGATAGTTTTCCTTAAAGTTTGCTATCATTTTTCTAAAAATAACAGAATGCCAGGACACTTAATAATTCATAGGATAATTACCTTTATTTTTCACATATTTTCCACAAACCTTTTTGCAGTTAAACTTCCAGGTTCACCCTCTGTACGACCAAACCCATAATCCAGGTCAATCTGTCTTTTTAAAGCAATAGCCACATCACTTCCTGTGGAAGATACCATTTTGGTGTGATGTCAGAGGGGGATGGGATTTAGGAAAATCTTCTTTTGCCATTTGATTAGTTGTTCAGCTCTGTCTCTGTTAATGGTTGTTGTTTTACCTGTTTGCAAGGTTTGATTGTTGTGTTGGGTGTTTATATTATTTAATTTGATCACTCAAAGACTAAAACATTTGTACGTAGTTGGTATGCTCTATAGGCGGGGCTTCAGCCTATAAATAGGCTGTATGACTGAAAGAAGTTCAGTTCTGATTGTGGACTCTAATGCTGAGCAGTGTTGCAAACTTGGGCCGTTTGGTTTAGCCAGAATTAGCACATTGTTGCTGTTTTCTTTTCTTTTTGTACAGTTTTTGTTTATTTTTGTTTTCTCTTTTGCACTGACAATATTTTTGCACCTTCCAATAAAACAACATTTTTGGATTTGCATCAACTTTTTGTACAGCACGTCATTTCCCTTTTCCACTCCAACTGGTCGGCCTCCCTACATACAGCAACTTCCTTTTTCATGGCGAAACATCGAAATTTGTCAGGCCGCCATGGACACGCCCTTTAACGAAACCTCAAGATCTTCGCAATTTAACTTCCCAAAGGCCTTTAGATTACACTGACCAAGTTTGGTGTTGATCTGAATAAATCGCTAGAAGGAGTTAGTTAAAGTACAACCCCTGAAAATGGCAAAAACAACACCAATTTTGCAGAGAAAATTCTAAATAACCGACTTCCTGTTGGGATTTGGATTTCAAACCAAGAGACTTTTTCGCAGATATTGGTGTGTTACATGTGTGTACCGATATTTGTATATGTACGTGAAACATAGCTCGAGAGGCACTCCGTTAAATGTGTATACGCACTCCGTTGAAAGTTTATAGGTGGCACTATCGAGCCATTTTGCCACACCCGATGGAATATTGGCCTTCAGATCTGTTCAGGCCAGGACCCTTATCACACATGTGAAATTTGGGCAAGATCGGACATTTTATGCCTGAGTTATAAAATCTTTTATTCCCATGGCGAGAATTTGAACTTTGTCACTGTGCCATGGACACGCCTTTTCAAGAAAACCCAAGATCTTCATAATTTAACATTGCACAGGCCTTTAGATTAGACTGACCATAAAAAAGACATTGATGTCAAAAAATTTCAAGGAGTGGTCTGTCACAGCTTAAAATATGTCACTTCCTGTTGCCAATAGGTGGCGCTATGACTATAACTGAATATGGGCATGTCAATCTGTTCAGGTTCGGAGTCTCATGAAACATGTGAAGTTTGGGGCAGATTGGACATTGTATGTCTGAGTTATAGCAACTTCATTTTTCATACAGAAATATCGAAATTCGCCAGGCCGCCACGGACACGCCCTTCAACGAAAACTCAAGATCTTCGCAATTTAACTTTGCAAAGGCCTTTAGATTAGGCATACCAAATTTGGTGTTGATTTGAAGAAATCTATAGGAGGAGTTCGTTGAAATACAACGCTCATAATATTAAAAATAACCGACTTCCTGTTGGGTTTAGAATTTTGCTCCAAGAGTCTTTTTTGTAGGTATTGGTGTGTTACATATGTGTGCCAATTTTCGTGCATGTACGTGAAACATAGCCGGAAGGCTGTTGATTTTCTTAGTATAGGTGGCGCTGTCGAGCCATTTTGCCACACCCTCTTCTGAATCCTATATCAGACGAAAATTTTCACCAGGTTTGACACGTGTGCAAAGTTTCATGACTTTTTGAGTATGTTTAAGCCCTCAAAAATGCGATTCATTTTGGAGAAGCGGAAGAATAATAATAAGAAACAGAGCAGAGACAATAGGGTCCTCACACCATCGGTGCTCGGGCCCTAATAAACGGAGCAATTCCAAGAGGGTCCTCGCACCATCGGTGCTCGGGCCCTAATAATAATAAACAAAGCAGATACAAGAGGGTCCTCGCACCTCGGTGCTTGGGCCCTAATAAACAAAGCAGATACAAGAGGGTCCTCGCACCTCGGTGCTCGGGCCCTAAAAACAGAGCAGATACAATAGGGTCCTCACACCATCGGTGCTCGGGCCCTAATAATAATAATAAACGGAGCAATTCCAAGAGGGTCCTCACACCATCGGTGCTCGGGCCCTAATAAATGTGGTGGTACACCAAATACACTTTGGTGTGACCATTAATGTGCCTTGTCAGCCACTAAACCTTCCCTGAATGGCTTTTAGGTACCATGGAGAACAAAGCAAACCAGACAAACAATTAGGCAGATACACAGAAAGCACATTTATCAGTGACACAGATTGATGCAGTAATGGAGAAAGGTAAACTGACTGATTGATGATTCTCTGTGTCGTGAATTCTAGCAGTGGGTTTTCAGGGTGACATAAAAGAGACAGAGATTCATGCATCAATGTCGAGTAGTTTGGCTTCTTAGTAGCTTTATGGAACAAAAAGGGGAAAGGTTTCTTTATGCCTTAAAATGGTCTTTAAAAGCCTTTTTTTTGTTTACCCTTCCAAAATTTATTCGGAGCAGAAAATCATGAAGTAATTTAGGGTTGGATGGTATGACAATACAGTATATGTGACCCTGGACCACAAAACTTTATGTCTTAAGTCGCTGGGGTGTATTTTTAGCAATAGCCAAAAAAAAAAAAAAAAAACATTGCATGTGTCAAAATTATAGATTTTCTTTTATGGCAAAATTCATTAGGATATTAAGTAAAGATTATGTTACATAAAGATATTTTGTAGATTTCCTACTGGATATGCACTGCCACGGTTTGTGTGAAACAACGTGAAACCAGACCTCATTTGCATAAATAAAAGCATATATACACTGTCTGAATCATTCCCTGTCACCTACACTGTGCACTACGAAACGTTCACTGTGCAGGAAATACTACACTGTGAACAAGTGACTCATCTTAGCTGGCGTGTCAGTGTCTATAGTTATAGTGCAGGAGATGGGTGCTTAAGATTCTAGAGAGTATTTAATTGGTCAGAAGATTTGATGAGAAGATGAAGTATGATGTAACATCAAAAAATTTGTTGAGATGAACTGCAAGCTTTGAATTCTTATATCTTCTAAAAGCAAATATTGTCACCGTTTTGGAGCACACTGCCTTATAGATAATCATTATGCAGGCCTTTGTCTTCTCAGGTGTAAATCACAACAATATTCATGATAGTTGACGCCTACTCGCATATGACTATTACCAACAAAAGGTGTCTTAGAAAATTTTAATCAATACATTGTTTTCTGTGAGTGATTAAACAAGATGATTTTCACATCATTTAGAAAGAAAGATTCTAGGCTACAAGCTCCTGTTATAAAAAATCCCGGGAACCATTGTTCTTTGTGTTTTGTGGCCTTATTCAAGTGTTTTAAAATTTTTAGTTTTTCACTAACCACGCATAACATTTTTTTTTTTTTTTTTCAGAAATACAATCATGTACAAATTACCAAAAATATTGTAAAAATATTTCAAAATTTTATTTTTCTTGCTGTATTTTGGATCCAATAAATGCAGAATTGGTGAGCAGAGGATAATTTTTTTAAAAAAACATTACAAATCTTACTGTTTCAAAAACTTTTGACAAGTAGTGTATATTAGCCTATAGTTTAAAGTTTAAGATATTAATATTAATTAGGTGAGACGATTATTTGAAAGTGACTTCACATTTATTGTTTGTATGAAGGCTAAATACAATAATATGAAAAAAAAATATATATATATATATATTTATATATATATATATATATATATATTCAACTAAAGGATTATTAGGAATACCATACTAATACTGTGTTTGACCCCCTTTCGCCTTCAGAACTGCCTTAATTCTACGTGGCATTGATTCAACAAGGTGCTGAAAGCATTCTTTAGGAATGTTGGCCCATATTGATAGGATAGCATCTTGCAGTTGATGGAGATTTGTGGGATGCACATCCAGGGCACGAAGCTCCCGTTCCACCACATCCCAAAGATGCTCTATTGGGTTGAGATCTGGTGACTGTGGGGGCCATTTTAGTGCAGTGAACTCATTGTCATGTTCAAGAATCCAATTTTGACAAATGATTCAAGCTTTGTAACATGGTGCATTATCCTGCGGGAAGTAGCCATCAGAGGATGGGTACATGGTGGTCATAAAGGGATGGACGTGGTCAGAAACAATGCTCAGGTAGGCTCTGGCATTTAAACGATGCCAAATTGGCACTAAGGGGCCTAAAGTGTGCCAGGAAAGCATCCCCCACACCATTACACCACCACCACCAGCCTGCACAGTGGTAACAAGGCATGATGGATCCATGTTCTAATTCTGTCAACGCCAAATGAGTCGGCCAATTCTCCTCTGACCTCTAGCATCAACAAGGCATTTTCGCCCACAGGACTGCCGCATAATGGATGTTTTTCCCTTTTCACACCATTCTTTGTAATCCTAGAAATGGTTGTACGTGAAAATCCCAGTAACTGAGCAGATTGTGAAATACTCAGACCAGCCCGTCTGACACCAACCAACCATGCCACACTCAAAATTGCTTAAATCACCTTTTTTTCCCATTCTGACATTCAGTTTGGAGTTCAGGAGATTGTCTTTACCAGGACCACACTAGGGCTGTCACTTTTAGTTCGAAAATCGATTGCACAATCGATCGGACCAACCAAAAAAGTTTCGAAAATGAAAATAGGGAATCGATTTTAACCAAATATGTATACTATTAATTTTAAAAGAATAAAACAATTAAAAATATAGATGTAACAAAACTCACAAATAAGCAGAAAAAGAAAATAAAGAATTCCGAAAGTGCAATATATGTTGCGAAAGCTACACAGAAAATACCAGCAATTTTACGCGCCTTAATCGCGTCACCACTGTAGCTGGAGGCAAAACATAAGGCAGAACTCATTGCAGGTGCTCTAAAAGTGTGAGGTTTTGACTTTAAAATGTCTTCTTGTTGGGTTTTTGGCTGACAGAATAGAAGGAACTGCACTTTTTTTTCAAAACTAAAGTTTTACCGGATCCCGGCAGATATTCCTTCACGGAAATCAAGACAATTGTGGTTGAATGCAATACGGCGTACAGACTGGACGGAGTTGATCATAAATAATGCTTGTGTTTGCAGTGCACACTTCATATCAGGTAAAATAATCTATGCATATGAACTGGTGTGTTGGTTTTATCTAGTAAATCAGCAAGATTCTGTTTTATAGGTGAAAAGTTGCCAACCTTTAGCGCACTAGCTAGTTTAAATGTTAAACAAACATACAGCGATAGATGTGTGTGCCATCCTTTGAATGGTCTCTTAAAATAATACACATTGCTAATCATAGTTAGCCCAGCGATAGGTTACATTAGAAAATTCCCCATACCACCCAAAAGTAATTCATATGGCTGTATGGCATATGGACAAGGTAGCCTGCTTCCATCCGCAAGAGTTAATAAAAAAAAACGGTCCTGCAGAGTCAGGGACTGTACATATTCGGACAATAGGAAATATTGCTGACTTGTGCCTCTCTTTACGTTCGTCCGTTATTTGACTTTGAAAAAGGAAACGTCTTTTTTTTTTTTTTAGACATGAAAAATCGATTTTACAATCAATTCAATAAACACTTATGTCTTAAAAATCGAAAATGATTTTTTTCACAAAAGTGACAGCCCTAGACCACAGCCCTAAATGCATTGAAGCAACTGCCATGTGATTGGTTGATTAGATAATTGCATTAATGAGAAATTGAACAGGTGTTCCTAATAATCCTTTAGGTGTGTGTGTGTGTGTATATAAGCGGAACATTAATTATTATTAACTTTATTTGTGCTGTTTTTTATATATATATATATATATATATATATATATATATATATATATATATATATATATATATATATATACAGTATTGTTCAAAATAATAGCAGTACAATGTGACTAACCAGAATAATCAAGGTTTTTCGTATATTTTTTTATTGCTACGTGGCAAACAAGTTACCAGTAGGTTCAGTAGATTCTCAGAAAACAAATGAGACCCAGCATTCATGATATGTACGCTCTTAAGGCTGTGCAATTGGGCAATTAGTTGAATTAGTTGAAAGGGGTGTGTTCAAAAAAATAGCAGTGTGGCATTCAATCACTGAGGTCATCAATTTTGTGAAGAAACAGGTGTGAATCAGGTGGCCCCTATTTAAGGATGAAGCCAACACTTGTTGAACATGCATTTGAAAGCTGAGGAAAATGGGTCGTTCAAGACATTGTTCAGAAGAACAGCGTACTTTGATTAAAAAGTTGATTAGAGAGGGGAAAACCTATAAAGAGGTGCAAAAAATGATAGGCTGTTCAGCTAAAATGATCTCCAATGCCTTAAAATGGAGAGCAAAACCAGAGAGACGTGGAAGAAAACGGAAGACAACCATCAAAATGGATAGAAGAATAACCAGAATGGCAAAGGCTCAGCCAATGATCACCTCCAGGATGATCAAAGACAGTCTGGAGTTACCTGTAAGTACTGTGACAGTTAGAAGACGTCTGTGTGAAGCTAATCTATTTTCAAGAATCCCCCGCAAAGTCCCTCTGTTAAAAAAAAGGCATGTGCAGAAGAGGTTACAATTTGCCAAAGAACACATCAACTGGCCTAAAGAGAAATGGAGGAACATTTTGTGGACCGATGAGAGTAAAATTGTTCTTTTTGGGTCCAAGGGCCACAGGCAGTTTGTGAGACGACTCCCAAACTCTGAATTCAAGCCACAGTACACAGTGAAGACAGTGAAGCATGGAGGTGCAAGCATCATGATATGGGCATGTTTCTCCTACTATGGTGTTGGGCCTATTTATCGCATACCAGGGATCATGGATCAGTTTGCATATGTTAAAATGCTTGAAGAGGTCATGTTGCCCTATGCTGAAGAGGACATGCCCTTGAAATGGTTGTTTCAACAAGACAATGACCCAAAACACACTAGTAAACGGGCAAAGTCTTGGTTCCAAACCAACAAAATTAATGTTATGGAGTGGCCAGCCCAATCTCCAGACCTTAATCCAATTGAGAACTTGTGGGGTGATATCAAAAATGCTGTTTCTGAAGCAAAACCAAGAAATGTGAATGAATTGTGGAATGTTGTTAAAGAATCATGGAGTGGAATAACAGCTGAGAGGTGCCACAAGTTGGTTGACTCCATGCCACACAGATGTCAAGCAGTTTTAAAAAACTGTGGTCATACAACTAAATATTAGTTTAGTGATTCACAGGATTGCTAAATCCCAGAAAAAAAAAAAAAAAAAATGTTTGTACAAAATAGTTTTGAGTTTGTACAGTCAAAGGTAGACACTGCTATTTTTTTGAACACACCCCTTTCAACTAATTGCCCAATTGCACAGCCTTAAGAGCGTGCATATCATGAATGCTGGGACTTGTTTGTTTTCTGACAATCTACTGAACCTACTGGTAACTTGTTTGCCACGTAGCAATAAAAAATATACTAAAAACCTTGATTATTCTGGTTAGTCGCATTGTACTGCTATTATTTTGAACAATACTGTATATATATATATATATATATATATATATATATATATATATATATATATATATATATATATATATATGCTTTTAAATGAGGCATAGACTTGGCAAATTAATTTTTCATAAGTTTGTATGCACAGGCATCTGTTGTGGATGTTCTTAGCAGTTTTTACAAGGCTTTTTATAGTGTTCATATCGATATTGGAATTATCTTGTATCAACTGAAATATATTGTGATATAAATTTTGGCCATATTGTCCAGCCCTAAGGTTTTTATTATATTTAATTAGATACTAATGTTATTCATTATTATATTTATTGTAAATTATGCAAAATTACAGCATTTAAACTGTAGAGTTCCCCTTACTTTGTCATATTGTGTCTCTCTTAGTGAATGGGACACAGATTATACTGATACTTTTAAAATCTATATATTGAATAATACATTTACATTACATTTATTCACTTAGCTGACGCTTTTATCCAAAGAGACTTACAATTGCTATATATGTTAGAGGTCGCACGACTCTGGAGCAACTAGGGGTTAAGTGTCTTGCTCAGGGACACATTGATGTCTCACAGTGGATTCGAACCCGGGTCTCTCACACCAAAGGCATGTGTCTTATCCAATGCGCTAACACCACCCCCAATAATACAGGTGCATCTCAATAAATTTTAATGTTGTGGAAAACTTCATTTATTTCAGTAACTCAACTCAAATTTTGAATGCTGGGATCGACCTCCAGAGGGTTAATAGTGTCCTTCAGTGATCGGAGAGAGCCACAGAGGTGTGATCTATAACAATTAAACAGTCTGTATAAACAAATGCTATGTCAGAGGTAGTTTATGTTCACCTTTGCAGTGTAATGTTGAAAAAATGTTTATTGGTAGCAGTCTATATTATTGTGATTGAAGTAACTGGTTCAATCTATTTCACATAAAATAACAATACAGATACATTCAATAAGATAATTAAAAAATGCATAAAGAAAATAAAGAAATGGGAAATTCAAGTAAAGTGTTCACTTTAAATATTAGAATAGAGACTTAAAGTATGTGATATCTATTGTACTTAAATACAAAAAGTATATTTAGATTTTTAAACATACTTAAGTATTGAAAGTAAAAGTACAAGTAAATGCAAAATGGAAAAGCAAATATATATATATATATATATATATATATATATATATATATATATATATATATATATATATATATATATATATATATATATATATATATATATATATATATAAATGTTTAATACTCATACACAGCTTCAGTAGATTTTGTTCAGTTTTAACTCTTTTTATCTATTTTCTATTTTTGGATAAAGAATAAGAAGCACTTCATCTGTACCTGGTGTCTTTCGTTTCAACATAAGAAAACTTTTTTGGAATCTGCATCTGAAAAAGAGTTTAGGTTTATTTACATTTTATGTATCTCAGAGGGACATGGATGCATTTAACCTGCAGTTACAGATGGATAAATAATGTTTGTTTTTTTACATAAAACATTGAATACTAATATTTTAAATAATTTAAAACATGAACAAAATAGTCAAAATTTGAAATTAAAACAGCCAGTAGGTGCCAACAAGTGACTGTCAATGAATGAGCCATTGAGATTCAACTGATTCATTCAAACGGCTGATTCATTCAGAAACAAAGCATTTGACTGTGTTAATGAGTATTCAACCGATTCGTTCAAAAAGCTGGTTCATTCAATAAGTAAACACTGTCCATTACTTGGAGATGCAAAGCAGTGCTGTGATCTTTGTTTGGAAATATTTTCGTTGGCAAAATTTAGCAAAAACAAGCAATACTATGTCTAAAACGTAAGTCACTTATTGCTTTACTAAGCTTGTATAAAATGATTATTAAATGTCTTCATGCTGATATTTGCAGAAAAAGGGTACTTTTTGTGTGATATAGATTAAGTTAACTATATTAAATTATATAAACATAAAAAAATGCAGAATACATTTTTCTGTCTATAATTTAAAATGCCTGGATTTTTAAATTTTAATAGACTAATAAATCAAGCGAGTGCACTCTATGTGATTTGGTGATATACCTGATAATGTCAGATCACACATCATTACAACAAATCTTACCATATTATTGCAGACGACGCTGTCGCACACCCCTGACTTGACTTGTCAGAAGTGAGAAATGAATCATCCACGGTTGTGTGTATACTTGTTCGCACATGAGCAAAGGTGTTTTTAAAATCTTAACTTGCAGACACCAGGCCACTGATTCATCAAACCTGCTTTCCTGAAGTCCGTGTTCTTCAGATTTCTGAATATTTTGTAGTAAGTGACGAATATATACATATACCTTCTTGTGTGTATGTGTGTGTGTGTGTATATATATTAGGGGTGTAACGATACGCGTATTCGTATTGAACCGTTCGGTACGACGCTTTCGGTTCGGTACGCGGTACGCATTATGTATACCGAACGGTTCGTTGGAGTAATTAATTATATTTGAAAAAAAAAAAAAAAAGAGAGAGAAAGAAATATAATGATATGCGTTCAACAAGGTAGCCCAATAACCCAAACAACGTAACAGGCAACGCCCCTGACACTCCCGAAGAAGAAAAAAACACCATCTTATATGTTTATGTTAGGCTACTCAGCAGGCGCTCGCTCACTCAGTACACGCTGAAGGCTCGTTGCAAAATAGCCAATGCGTTTAACAGACTAGAAATGAGAAGATCCTCCAATAACCAACAGGTCTGGTGTTTGGGTGCACTTTGGATTCCCTTTAAGCTATAATGGTGATGGCAAGAGAGTGGTGGATAAAAAAACAACGGTATGTCGCATCTGCAACATGACAGGGTACACCAGCGGGATTACAAAAAAAAAAAAAAAAAAAAAACAGCGGGAATATCTGGGATATATGCGTCAGTACTATCTGGGAAAAGACGAAAAAAAGGAGAAACATGCACGCAGCAAACTATCCCTGCAGCATTTAGACACTATCTTACAGGGAATCCAACCCAAACACCAGACCTGTTGGTTATTTTAGGATCTTATATTTCTGGTCTGTTAAATGCATTAGACATTTTGCAACGAGCCTTCAGCGCGTGCTGAGTGAGCGAGCGCCTTAGGGGCCGTTCACATATCGTGCCTAAAAACGCATGGAAAACGCTAAGCGCGTCTTTCTCCTCCTTTCCAAAGCGCTCGGGCAGAAGCGCTCATGAGGCGTCTGTCTTTGCTAAGCAACAATGACGTGCTCTCTCCATGAGACGCGGAAATTTCAGCGAAGGATAAATGGATTTGCAGCTCTAAAGATCGCTTGCAGTAGCTCTGCTACTGAATTTATTTCAAAATTGCAATCCATATACAACTATGATCAGCTGTTCCTTCATCTTGGCTGAGCTCTCAACGTTGTTACGGGAAAGGATGAAGCTGATTGGTTGGTTCTTGTCACATGACCCGCGGTGCGCTTGCGGCATTCTGAAAAGTTGAGAGGTTTTACATTTTGCTGTATCTAAAACGTATCGAACCGAACCGAACCGAACCGTGACATCAGTGTATCGTATCGAACCGAACCGTGAATTTTGTGAACCGTTACACCCCTGATATATATATATATATATATATATATATATATATATATATATATTAGGGCCGTTGCACCAACAAAATAATATATAGTTCAACATAAAGTGTAAAGTCCACGCTAGCTGCTATATGTTTTGCTTGAGGTGATACTTGAGGCTCGATGTGCTGCAGACTGCAGTGATATGCGGAGCGAACGCTAGTTGGTGCTTCAGTATAATCGGTCCGCCGAAACAAATCCAGTGAGAAACGTTCCTCGGTGCAAAAATTAAGTAATTAAAAATGCGGGCATTTTTTTTTTCTGTAATTAATTAATCTTAGTTAACGCGTTATTTTTTGTGTAATTAATCTCAATTAACGCGTTAAAGTCCCAGCCCTAATATATATATATATATAGTGATAATGTTAAGTGGTGGGCATAGAATATTTTTTTTTAAATCTAGATTAATCTCACTGTGATCTTGAAATTAATCTAGATTAATCTTGATTAAAATGGCTCATTTTAATTCTGCCGAAGACATTCAGAATATGTGTGTTACCCAAATAAAATTGACAAACAGTAAGTCTTTGAGCAGGGGTTTATCAAGCTAGGTGGTGCATTAGAAAAGGGGCTCATCTCCTGTTTCCAAAATGCATCACAACGTGCTTAAAAAAAAGCTGTAAACTAATTCTACATTGCACAAGGTGCAAACAACCTTACGCCTAAGTTTTTTTCAAGTTTGTAGGTGTCAAGGTACAGAAACCAAATAATTAAATGTAAAATAGCACTGGATAGTCTTCAATGTAAAAATGAAATGTACAATCAAACCTAAATTTTTTCAGACACCTTCAACATTTCTCACATTATTACAGTTTTGCTATATATAACAAAAATTATATCTGGTGTCTGAATAATTTTGGGTTTGACTGTTAAAACTACAAATTCAGTCAAGAGCAGTGAGTGATTTTCATTTTCTTGGATTAACATTACAGCAGCTAGTAGCTAAATTAGGCGCGGTCACTTTAAGAGACCATGAACGCATCCAATATAATACACATCCCATTTTTTTCCTCAACTGTTTACTTTCACTTAAGAAATAACTGACAGTTTTTGCAAGCATAATTTACAAGGTGGATATTTTGACACATTTTGTATGTATTTGTCGGCACAAGAGCAAAAATAAGCAAATTCGATGATCAAGTGTTTTGAGACGCCTTTCTCTGTGTGAGCCCTGAACACCAGAACACCGCGAGTACTGAATTGTGCTCTTTCACATGTTTGTGTTTGTTCAAACTGCAATTTGTATTTGTTCGTTCAGGTGCAGGAGGGAATTCAAGGAGAACTTTGCAGAAGAGAGCTCGGTTCAGTGTCGCTGTCCATGATACGTGGTTCTCTCTCTCTCTCCGCACTGAACACAGCGCGAGTAACCAGCTACTCTGTTCAGCTTTACCGCGTCTTGTGTTTGGATGCTTTAATGTTTAAATCGACAAGCGGTAAGGCTTAAAAACATGTGAAAAAGATAAGCTTTCGTGACGATGCGCAGCAGTGGCCCGTAAACCGTCCTGAGCATCTTTTTAGGCTGGCCTCAGCAGGTTAACGCCGATAACGGCCCACCACTAATTAGACTTGATATGGTGCATGACTAGCCATTCAAAGCACTTCATAATAATAGGAGTAAGGTCAACTGGACCGTAGTCATTGAAGCAGGATGGAGAGGGCTTCTTAGGGACTGGAATGTTGGTGGTAGCTTTGAAACATGGGGACACCAGCCTGACTAAGTGAGATGTTGAAAATGTCTCTCAGTACACGCCCAAATTTGTAGGCTCCTCTCATCGCTCCTGTTGTTGTTGTTCGGAGGAATGTAAACAGCAACTAGCAGTATGGCAGTATATTCCCTCGGCAGGGGCAGCTGGCAGCATGAACAAACAATGAACAATACAGGGAACTACACTAACCTTTTCCACTGGTGGCACTTGCGCGACTAACTTTTTCAGTTACTGGCGCAAAACATGATTTGGTCGCACAAATTTTTAATAGTAAGCCGCTCTGGATGATAATGAAACTGTATTACATACAAATGTGCTTTTTATTTTACTTGCCATCTTTTAAACCACATGCCTTCTTGTTTTATTTCTTACAGTACACACAGTGCATTGCTCAGTCTTGTTACCTTAACCCAGGGCTGCAGCTGGGGTTAGAGGGGCCCTGGTGCAGGTTGTACCAGTGGGCCCTGTTTGAAATTGTTTAATAAAGTTAAAGTTAAGTTTGTAGGTGTCCAGAAACTAATTTAAAATAGCACTGCACAGTCTTCACTGTAAAATAAAATACACGATCAAACAAAAATTTATTCAGACACCTTCAACATTTCTCACATTATCACTTATCATTTTCACATTATCATTATCACATTATTAGTTTATTTGCTATAGTTTAGAATTTGGTAATAAAATATGACAAGAACTCAACTGTTTAACCGTGTCAGAACAAATTCCTCTTGATAATGTCAGATAACCTTGATAAAAAGATAATTAATGGAATCAACCAAAACTTCAGATAACTGTCTGTGTATGACAATATTTACACAACTATCCATACTTTTTTGAACAGTTACCAAGCAATGCTTAATTTTGTTCAGTCTGTGGTGTGAAAATGTTGCATCAGCAATAAAAGAAAGAAACCCTAATTTATTTATTTATTTATTTATTTATTTATTTGTGATCAGTTTCACTGGTAGTCTACAGTATGAAGAATTTTGGGTAGTATGAATTTGGTATAATATTTCACAGATCACTGTATTTTGCTATACTCGCTTACATAAATGAAATCGTGTCCTGCACCCACCAGTAAAACAATATAATCAATTATATCAGATTTATGGGTTGACTGTGGATAAATTATTGTTAAAAATACCAAGGAATTCAATCAAGAGCAGTGAGTGATTTACTTTCATTTTCTTGGATTAACATTAAAGACACTGACAGCAGAGCTAGTAAATTAGGCATGGTCACTTTAAAAGACAGTGCTTCCATTATAATGATACACATCCAATTTCTTTTCAACTCTTTACTTTCACTTAAGACATAACCACAGACTTTTTCGAACACACTTTCCAAGGTGGGTATTTTGACATATTTAGTATGTACAATTGTAAAGTACAAAAGCAAGAAGACTTTGAGACGCGTCTCTGTGTGCGCCCTGAACCACCAGAACACCGCAGTGCTGAATTGAGCTCTTTAGCATCTTTTTCTGTTTGTATAAACTGCGATTTGTATTTGTTCATTCAGGTGCAGGAGGATGCGAATGTCACAACTTTTGATTTGAATAATGTGTTAGTACATGTTGAAATTAACATTAAGATTAATAAATGCTGTAGAAGGATTATTCTTGCTTAGTTCATGTTAACTAAAGTAGTTAACTGACATTAACTAATGGAACTTTATATAAGTGTTACCCATTCAGTGTAACAGGAACAAAAAGCCATTCTGAAATCACATAAAAAACTAAAAGCCATTTGGCAGTCTGTGACATCATCAGATGGCATGGTGAAGACTGTGTGGTGCTGCGAGAAAAGTGAGTTCATTGCTCTTTAATATTTCATAATTTCACCTTTTCATGGTGTGGTAACCTAAGTTACAAAAACAAATGTCATTCAGTGAAATGCCACTGAATGACATGACACTTTTTATTTTTTATAAATATATTGTGATGTTGTGAATATATTGTGATTACTGGTCAAGCTCAGTGTTTCAAATACATGGCCAGTTGATTGTTTGAGCTGAAGTAGAAATTTTGTCTTTCAGGGTAATGTTTTTGTGGTTTAATGCTAGGGTTACCACATGCGCCGTTAATATGGGACACGTCCCAGCCATGATTTTAATATTGCATAAAATATCCAGGTTTTGGCTATTTGCACTATGCAGGTTGATCATTGTGTAACATTCATGAGAGCTATAAAGAGCAGAGCAGATGGCTCCTTATGCTTTCGAATCACTTTCACATGGTTGTTCGTTCATTTGACTTGAAGCACTGTAGCTCACTAAAGAATCACGAGCAAGAGTAGGCTTTTGTGTTGAGAGCGTTTGGAAGTTGTGACATTACCGTGAGGAAAAAAAAAACATCATCCAAAACAAACCATGGCTAACAGTCAGATTCAGCCGTTTATTTATGATCCAGAATCAGATCCCGAGGCTGAAACTGAACGAGAGCAGCAGCAGCAACGACTCGCTCCGAGCGGGGCTCGAACCCGGGTCTCCGGCATGGGAGGCGGACACACTAACAAGGAGGCAGAGATATTTTAGGCAGTTTTACTCACCGCAGCTCCAACACATGATCGTGACCCTTTTTCGTTGGGATTGCATCATCCTTAAGAAATAAACGATACGCAAATCCGTCGTCAAACTGGGCCTTGTTTGTAAAACAAGCATTTTCGAAATGCAGGGAACAAACAAAAACACTTGCACAACTCCGTTGATGCTCTTTAAAAATGAACTCCGTCCACTGGTCCCTTAATGTTTTATTTTTTTTATTTTTTTTGGTAATCTGTGCAGGGTTGTCTTGCCGTCGCAACCAAAAACACACTTCTTTTGTGACATTTCGCTCTCGCTCTGATCAGTGAATGTCTGTGCTCTCAGTGCTCTGCTATACGAGAGCGCGCGCTCTTCCGAGAGAAGTGCCCCTAGGACCCAAATAAGGAAATTCCGCTCCATTAAACGTCACACAGACCCATACTCGAAAAAAACTTTCCGAAACTTGTGACAAACCGGAAGGAGAAACGTACAACTTAATTTTTGAAACTTTGTCCATGTTTAGCATGGGAATCCAACTCTTTAACAGTATAAAAAACGCAGTATGCATGAAATAGCATTTCACCCCCCCTTTAAGAAGACTTCCTGTCTGAGCAAGCCACACAACTTCTTGTCCAAGCTCTTGTTCTCTCCAGACTGGACTATTGTAATGCTCTCCTGATGGGCCTTCCCGCATGTACAATCAAGCCTATACAACTGATCCGGAATGAAGCAGTGAGGGTTGTCTTCAATGAGCCAAAAAAAGCTCACATTACTCCTCTCCTCATCAGGTTACACTGGCTACCAAAAGCCACTCGCATCAAATTCAAGGGACTGATGCTTGCCTACAAGACGACTACTGGTGCGGCACCAATAAACTCACTAATTCAAACTTATGAGCCCTCCAGAAGCTTGCATTATGCAAGTGAACGATGCCTTGTGGTGCCTTCCCAAAATCACTCTCACGGAGCTTTCCCTGGACTGTTCCCAGTTGATGGAATGACCTCCCAATCTCAATTCGAACAGCTTTGTCTTTACTCATCTTCAAAAGATATCTAAAAACTCATCTTTTTTCACCAGCACTTGACGAACTAATACTAGCACTTACCTTTTCTTGTCTATCCTATTCTCGAAGAAAAAAAAAAAAAAACGTAACTACGGGTTCTGTTCTTGTCATGACACTTGTATACTGTTGTTGTTCTCTCATTGCTCTGATTGCTTATATTCTCATTTTTAAGTCACTTTGGATAAAAGCGTCTGCTAAATGATTAAATGTAAATGCAATGAATATTATTAAAAATCATTTAATGATACAGACTAATACAAAAACATTGCAGTTATGGGAACAATGACAATATTATTTCCCTTTTTGACAAAACGTCATTCAGAGTAACAAACCATGGTCACTTAGCATATTGGATATATTTATGTAAAAATTAAACAATATACTTATTCTTACATGTACTTATTAAAATACATAAAATAATATGTACAGGCACATCTCAATGAATTCGAATGTCGTGGAAAAGTTTATTTCAGTAATTAAATTCAAATTTGAAACAAGTGTATTAAATTCAGTGCACAGACTGTAAGTAGTTAAGTCTTTGGTTCTTTTAATTGTGATGATTTTGGTTCACATTTAACAAAAACCAACCAATTCACTATCTCAACAAATTTGAGTATGGTGACTTGCCAATCAGCTAATCAACTCAAAACACCTGCAAAGGTTTCCTGAGCCTTAAAAATGGTCTCTCAGTTTGTTTCATTAGGCTACAAAATCATGTGGAAGACTGCTGATCTGACAGTTGTCCAGAAGACAATCATTTACACCCTTCACAAGGAGGGTAAGCCACAAACATTCATTACCAAAGAAACTGGCTGTTCACAAATTGCTGTATCCAAGCATGTTAAAGAAAGTTGTGTGGAGGGAGAAAATGTGGAAGAAAAAGATGCACAACCAATGCCCATGGTGTTGGCGTGCTTGACTGGCCAGCAAACTCACCAGACCTGAACCCCATACAGAATCTATGGGGTATTGTCAAGAGGAAAATGAGAAACAAGAGACCAAAAATGCAGATGAGCTGAAGGCCACTGTCAACAGTGCCACAAACTGATCACTTCCATGCCACGCCGAATTGAAGCAGTAATTAAAGCAAAAGGAGCCCCTACGAAGTATTGCGTACATGTACAGTAAATGAACATACTTTCCAGAAAGCCAACAGTTCACAATTTTTGTATTTATTTATTTATTTATTTATTGGTTTTATGAAGTATTCTAATTTGTTGAGATAGTGAATTGGTGGGTTTGGTTGGGTTGATGGTTAAATGTGAGCCAAAATCATCACAATTAAAAGGACCAAAGAATTAAACTACTTCATCCTCTGTTCATTGAATTTATTTAACACACAAGTTTCACAATTTGAGTTGAATTACTGAAATAAATGAACTTTTCCATGACATTCTAATTTATTGAGATACAGCTGTAATCACATTATATTTTAAATGACTTTCACTTCCTTACAAAAAACGTTTTGCTGACAAATGTGCCCCCTGACCAAGTGATGTGACATGACCAAGTATGGTGATCCATACTCTGAATTAGAGCTCTATATTTAACCCATCCAAGTGCACAGCCATATTGCTGTTGCGCCTGGGGAGCAGTTATGGTGCCTTGCTGAAGGGTCTCACCTCAGTCCATGGTATTGAGGGTGGACTGCCTCAACAGTCACGTTACACTGAATGACATTTTTAGTGGCTTTCTTCTGTATGATATGTATGATACTCATTTTTTTTGCTTAGAAAAACAACATTAAATAGGATAAATTCTAACGTATATGAAATTACAGCTGCATTACACCCTTAATTTTTAATGCTTGAAACCCCCTTTTCATGTTTCACCCCATTACAAAAGTAATTAAAGCTGCAAGCAGCGATGAACGGGCCCTCGCACCCGGGCTCACCGGAAGCGTGTGGCTTTAGTAAATAGGTGAACAGTGAGAAATATGCGTTTAAACTCATAAATATAAGTAGAATATATCAATGTTTATTCCATATATGTGCCAATCTTCCTGTTGCCAGCCGGTGGCGCTATCATTATAATGTAATATTGGCCTTCAGATGTGTTCAGGGCAGGACTCTTATCGAACATGTGAATTTTGGGAAAGATTTTATGCCTGAGTTAAAACAACTTCGCTGGCTGTGGCGAGAAATAAAATTTTGTCATGGTGTTATGGACAAGCCCTTTAACAAAAACTCAAGATCTCCATAATTTAACATTGCACAGGCCTTTAGATTAGACTGACCACAAAAAATACATTAATGTCAAAAGATTTCTAGGAGTAGTTTGTCGCAGCGTAAAACATGTCACTTCCTGTTGCCAGCAGGTGGCGCTATGACTATAACTGAATATGGGCATGTAGATCTGTTAAGGGCAGAAGTCTAATCTAACATGTGAAGTTTGGGGTAGATTGGACATTGTATGTCTGAGTTACAGCAACTTCCTTTTTCATGGCGAAACATCAAAATTTGTCAGGCCGCCATGGACACGCCCTTTAACAAAACCTCAAGATCTTCACAAATTAACATCGCAAAGGCCTTTAGATTTAACTGACCAAGTTTGGTGTTGATCTGAATAAATCTCTAGGAGGAGTTCGTTAAAGTACAACCCCTGAAAATGGCAAAAACAATGCCAATTTTGCAGAGAAAATTCTAAATAACCGACTTCCTGTTGGGGATCGGATTTCGTACCAAGAGACTTTTTTGTAGGTATTGGTGTGTTACATGTGTGTTTCGATTTTTGTAAATGTACGTTAAACATAGCTCGAGGCGCACTCTGTTGAAGAGTTTATAGGTGGCGCTATCGAGCCATTTTGCCACACCTGATGGAATATTGGCCTTCAGATCTGTTCAGGCCAGGACCCTTATCACACATGTGAAGTTTGGGGAAGATCAGACATTTTATGCCTGAGTTATAACATCTTTTATTCCATGGTGAGACAACGAACTTCCTCACGGCGCCATAAACACGCCTTTTAACGGAAACTCAAGATCTTCACAACTTCGCACAGGCCTTTAGATTAGACTGACCACAAAAAAAGACATAAAATTTCTAGGAGTAGTTCGTCACAGTGTAAAATATGTCACTTCCTGTTGCCAATGGGTGGCGCTATGTCTATAACTGAATATGGGCATGTCAATCTGTTTAGGTTCGGAGTCTCATCAAACATGTGAAGTTTATACAGTATGTGAGTTATAACAACTTTATTTTTTCATGGCGAATCATCGAAATTCGCCAGGCCGCCACAGACACGCCCTTCGACGAAAACTCAAGTTCTTCGCAATTTAACATCGCAAATGCCTTTAGATCAGGCATACCAAATTTGTTGTTGATCTGAATAAATCTCTAGGAGGAGTCCGTTAAAATACAACGCATGGAAATGGCAAAAATGATAAAATTTGCTCATAAAAGAAAATCTCAGCTTGTCTAACAGTTATTTCTTCCTGGATGATGGACCATCACCTTCAACTCAACCTTTCCAAGACAGATTATTTGTGATTCCAGCAAACCCATCGTTTCATCACAATTTCACCATCAAGTTAGGGACATCAACCATAACTCTTTCAAAAACAGCTAGAAGCCTTGGAGTTATGGTTGACGATTAGCTGATTTTCTCAGACCACATTGCTAAAACTGACCGATCCTGCAGATATGCTTTATTCAACACCAAGAAGATCAAGCCCTTTCTTTTGGAACAAGCTGCACAACTCCTTGTGCAAGCTCTTCAGGCTGGACTATTGCAGTGCCCTCTTGGCTGGTCTTCCAGCCAGTTCTGCAAGTGAACGTCGCTTGATTGTGCCATCCCAAAGAAGCACAAAGTCACTTTTACGGACTTTTAAATGAAATGTTTCCCTCCTGGTGGAATGACCTCCCCAACTTAATCCAAGCAGTCCTTAGCCATCATCTCTTCCATCTTTATTTGACCCTTTAACACCCACTATTCTAATTCTATTCTACTCAATCAAAAAAAAAAAAAAAATCGATCTACCTTTCTAATCTTTTTGTATTGTATTTTCTTTTCATTTCTTATGCAATTGTGTGTGTGTGTCTAACAATAGCTTGCTCTATTCTTTTTTTATTTTATCGGTTTTCTTTTTATTTATTATATTATTTAAAAGCCCATGGTACGTGTACTGTGTTAACCTAACTGAGACTTGTCTAAGGGAAACAGGTCAATTTAGCTCAAAGGGAATCATTTAAGATTTTAAAGGGAATTTGAACAGAATCACTGTTTCACGGCTGTTCACTGAGACGCGCTGCGATACACTGAACGAGGCGTTTAACATCAAATCTGCGCTGGATATTAAAGGTCCCCTTCTTCGTGATCCCATGTTTTAAACTTTAGTTAGTGTGTAATGTTCTTGTTATAGTATAAATAATATCTGTAAAATTCTAAAGCTCGAAGTTCAATGCCAAGCGAGATATTTTATTTAACAGAATTCGCCTACAAAAAACGACCCGTTTGGACTACATCCCTCTAGTTCCTTCAGTAATGACGTCACTAAAACAGTTTTTTGACTAACCTCTGCCCACATGAATTCACAAATAGGGGGCGTGGCCTTGTTGTGCTCCGACGGAGAAGGAAGAGCTGCGTTTGTGTTTGCCATGTCGTCGAAACGCTGTTATTTTCATCTCGGAGTCCAATTATCTTTGTTTGGGCTTCCCAGGGCACTGTACTTGAAGATTAATGGTTACAATTTATGTTTAACTCAGTTCCTGAAAATTATAATCCACATGTAAAACTATGTGCAGCACATTTTGCTGAGGACAGCTTGCTGAGGACAACTTCCTCAATCTCAATCAGTTTAATGCCGGATTCGCACAAAGATTATTTTTGAAAGATGGAGCAGTTCCCTCTTTGTCTGGAGAAGGCGTTGTTTATGGACCACAACCGGTAAGTGTATTTTATTATTGAAGTTTAACAGTTTCTGTAACTTATTACACAAAGGGCATCGCTGTTTAGCTTTGTTAACCCTCTTGGCGCCACGGTCGAGTTTACTCGACAAGATGCGGCACTGAATAAAACGGACGATTTTGTCAAATATGGTGTCAAATTTCATGCAACCTCCCCTGCACTAGATAGCAGACATGTAATACTTCATCTCTGACTGAAAAAAACGCCATGCTCCTATACAAAATCTTCGAGATAGAGTGCATTGAATCAGTGCGAAAAAAAGCAGAGCTTGTGTGAGAGTGAGCCATTTTATCTGAACAATATTGTCAACGTCAGCGAGAATTGGCATTAGATTATTATTATTTTCATTATTATTATTATCTAGTGGCATCAATAAAGTTTCAATAAAGCCGCAATGAGGTGTTGGAACTTTTATTCGCGGACACTCATTCTGAAGGGGAATATCTGTATTCAGAAGATGACGGTGATATTGAAAGTGAAAGTATAGCCCTACACCAAGCACAAATGGTGAATCCTTTGCCCAATGTAAATAAATGGTCATTTGCCAAATGTCAGAGGTGTGAACAATGTTTGCCAGGGTCGGAGTGTTCATCGTGAAATTAGCAGGCAAGTTATTGTTGCGGGGACGAGGCGGGAGATTTTTACCGCGCTAGACATGTATATTTGTCTTCTGACCGCACCACTCCGCAATCGCGGCGACAGTATTGTAGTGGAGACTTTGTCTAATGCCACTGGGTATGTTAGACGAGGTCGAAGTATTCATAGGACAGTTAGGAGGCAAGGTGGGAGTCGCGATGACACTGACAGTAGTCCGAGCTGTGCACATTCAGCGCGTGCGCGAGGCAGATCTGGCCGCGCTGCTCTTAGCAGAAGCAGAGGCGATGCGACACGGGGCATAGCTTTTGAACTAAACAGGTCTTGTCTACTTGTGTTTGTGTGTCATATGAGTAATATATATGTGCCCCATACATGGAATCAGAGTGCCTGCTGCATGTAGTAAATTGAAAATCCCAACCGCTACATGCATTCGGTTTGTTTCTACCATTTATTAGTAATGATTTACAGTTTGTTTACTGCTTACTATTTACCTGAGCATTCAGTATTGTGCAATATAGCACACAGAAGGTGAGGGAAAATTTTTTT
Source organism: Carassius auratus (assembly GCF_003368295.1). NCBI lineage: Eukaryota > Metazoa > Chordata > Actinopteri > Cypriniformes > Cyprinidae > Carassius > Carassius auratus. The sequence goes on from NW_020529085.1 coordinate 147,204, forward strand.
GGGGAAAGAAGTGCTCCATTTTATCATTTAAATATGTGACTTTTCATGAAAATTCTATAATTCAAGATGACCACCCCATATGACGTCATAGTATGCAAATTAGATGGGAAAATAAAATCCCTACATAAACATTGGGTCATCCTTAATATTTTTATAATTGACAGAAAGTCTCTATCTTTTATAAATTTTAAGATATAGCCTTTTGAAATTAAGATGTCAAAATCGAACGTTTTAGGAAAAAACCTCTGGCGCCTAAAGGGTTAACTAGATGTTAGGGCTGTGCAAAAAAACGAATGCGATTTTCATGTAAAAACGCTGCTGTGATTATAAGTACATCTCCAGCACGTGCGTTCTAGCCCAATCGCGTTACCAGTAGGTCAGCCTGCTCTAAGCTGGTGTCTAATCACAACACAGGAACTGCTGGCCCAATCAGAACGTTACGAATTTTTGAAGGAGGGACTTTATAGAACAAGGAAGTCATCAGCCCATTTTTATGACAGATAGGTGAATTGTGTGACAAATACTGTTTTTTTACACGCGAAACATGAACACATGTTATATTGTACACTGTAAACACAATCAAAGCTTCGAAAAAACGCGAATAACGAGACCTTTAATATCCAAACTATAGTGAAAACACTATCAATTAGCACAGTAACAAGATCGGCAGTTTAAGACATTAATACTTCTCTTTTTAATATGAATAAGACTTTATTAGATAAATCGAAGACGTATGAACTAATCTAACACATAAACGCACGCACGCACACATTCACACAAGTTGAAGGAATGGAACTGTGGAATCCCAAGTTCAAAGCAGTACGTTAAAATGCATAGACATGAACAACCATCAATCACTTAAATAACCCTCGCATTGAGTTCCTCAATGAGGTTAAAATTATATTAGATACACCAGTACAAATGTCTGAAGGTACATTGCCTGTGTTCCCTTTGTTGGAAGTTCAGTAGTTGTTGAAGTGACGCCTTCAATGGGAAGCCCGTGGTTAGGCGTTGGCTGAAGATGCAGAGTTGTGTGGCTAGTGGAAGTTGAACGGGCAGTCGAGGTCAGACTCATAGACACAGCGTTACAAAACTTAACTCAGAACATGAAACTCTCAAACAGAAAAGAAAAGAAATAAAGTTTGACGAAACTAGGTGGTGTTTCTTCTCATCGTGGCTAAGTAGCAGCAGGCGTGCAGGCTGAAGCACGCTGGAACTGCTCTCAAAGAACAGTGATGACAAACAGCATGGCTAAAAGCTAAAGCTAAGAAGCAAAGCTAAAAGCAGGCATGACTGATAGCAAAAGCAGAGCTAGAGACTAAAAGCAAGATCAAAAACAGCTAGAAGCCTTGGAGTTATGGTTGACGATTAGCTGATTTTCTCAGACCACATTGCTAAAACTGACCGATCCTGCAGATATGCTTTATTCAACACCAAGAAGATCAAGCCCTTTCTTTTGGAACAAGCTGCACAACTCCTTGTGCAAGCTCTTCAGGCTGGACTATTGCAGTGCCCTCTTGGCTGGTCTTCCAGCCAGTTCTGCAAGTGAACGTCGCTTGATTGTGCCATCCCAAAGAAGCACAAAGTCACTTTTACGGACTTTTAAATGAAATGTTTCCCTCCTGGTGGAATGACCTCCCCAACTTAATCCAAGCAGTCCTTAGCCATCATCTCTTCCATCTTTATTTGACCCTTTAACACCCACTATTCTAATTCTATTCTACTCAATCAAAAAAAAAAAAAAAATCGATCTACCTTTCTAATCTTTTTGTATTGTATTTTCTTTTCATTTCTTATGCAATTGTGTGTGTGTGTCTAACAATAGCTTGCTCTATTCTTTTTTTATTTTATCGGTTTTCTTTTTATTTATTATATTATTTAAAAGCCCATGGTACGTGTACTGTGTTAACCTAACTGAGACTTGTCTAAGGGAAACAGGTCAATTTAGCTCAAAGGGAATCATTTAAGATTTTAAAGGGAATTTGAACAGAATCACTGTTTCACGGCTGTTCACTGAGACGCGCTGCGATACACTGAACGAGGCGTTTAACATCAAATCTGCGCTGGATATTAAAGGTCCCCTTCTTCGTGATCCCATGTTTTAAACTTTAGTTAGTGTGTAATGTTCTTGTTATAGTATAAATAATATCTGTAAAATTCTAAAGCTCGAAGTTCAATGCCAAGCGAGATATTTTATTTAACAGAATTCGCCTACAAAAAACGACCCGTTTGGACTACATCCCTCTAGTTCCTTCAGTAATGACGTCACTAAAACAGTTTTTTGACTAACCTCTGCCCACATGAATTCACAAATAGGGGGCGTGGCCTTGTTGTGCTCCGACGGAGAAGGAAGAGCTGCGTTTGTGTTTGCCATGTCGTCGAAACGCTGTTATTTTCATCTCGGAGTCCAATTATCTTTGTTTGGGCTTCCCAGGGCACTGTACTTGAAGATTAATGGTTACAATTTATGTTTAACTCAGTTCCTGAAAATTATAATCCACATGTAAAACTATGTGCAGCACATTTTGCTGAGGACAGCTTGCTGAGGACAACTTCCTCAATCTCAATCAGTTTAATGCCGGATTCGCACAAAGATTATTTTTGAAAGATGGAGCAGTTCCCTCTTTGTCTGGAGAAGGCGTTGTTTATGGACCACAACCGGTAAGTGTATTTTATTATTGAAGTTTAACAGTTTCTGTAACTTATTACACAAAGGGCATCGCTGTTTAGCTTTGTTAACCCTCTTGGCGCCACGGTCGAGTTTACTCGACAAGATGCGGCACTGAATAAAACGGACGATTTTGTCAAATATGGTGTCAAATTTCATGCAACCTCCCCTGCACTAGATAGCAGACATGTAATACTTCATCTCTGACTGAAAAAAACGCCATGCTCCTATACAAAATCTTCGAGATAGAGTGCATTGAATCAGTGCGAAAAAAAGCAGAGCTTGTGTGAGAGTGAGCCATTTTATCTGAACAATATTGTCAACGTCAGCGAGAATTGGCATTAGATTATTATTATTTTCATTATTATTATTATCTAGTGGCATCAATAAAGTTTCAATAAAGCCGCAATGAGGTGTTGGAACTTTTATTCGCGGACACTCATTCTGAAGGGGAATATCTGTATTCAGAAGATGACGGTGATATTGAAAGTGAAAGTATAGCCCTACACCAAGCACAAATGGTGAATCCTTTGCCCAATGTAAATAAATGGTCATTTGCCAAATGTCAGAGGTGTGAACAATGTTTGCCAGGGTCGGAGTGTTCATCGTGAAATTAGCAGGCAAGTTATTGTTGCGGGGACGAGGCGGGAGATTTTTACCGCGCTAGACATGTATATTTGTCTTCTGACCGCACCACTCCGCAATCGCGGCGACAGTATTGTAGTGGAGACTTTGTCTAATGCCACTGGGTATGTTAGACGAGGTCGAAGTATTCATAGGACAGTTAGGAGGCAAGGTGGGAGTCGCGATGACACTGACAGTAGTCCGAGCTGTGCACATTCAGCGCGTGCGCGAGGCAGATCTGGCCGCGCTGCTCTTAGCAGAAGCAGAGGCGATGCGACACGGGGCATAGCTTTTGAACTAAACAGGTCTTGTCTACTTGTGTTTGTGTGTCATATGAGTAATATATATGTGCCCCATACATGGAATCAGAGTGCCTGCTGCATGTAGTAAATTGAAAATCCCAACCGCTACATGCATTCGGTTTGTTTCTACCATTTATTAGTAATGATTTACAGTTTGTTTACTGCTTACTATTTACCTGAGCATTCAGTATTGTGCAATATAGCACACAGAAGGTGAGGGAAAATTTTTTTGGGGAAAGAAGTGCTCCATTTTATCATTTAAATATGTGACTTTTCATGAAAATTCTATAATTCAAGATGACCACCCCATATGACGTCATAGTATGCAAATTAGATGGGAAAATAAAATCCCTACATAAACATTGGGTCATCCTTAATATTTTTATAATTGACAGAAAGTCTCTATCTTTTATAAATTTTAAGATATAGCCTTTTGAAATTAAGATGTCAAAATCGAACGTTTTAGGAAAAAACCTCTGGCGCCTAAAGGGTTAACTAGATGTTAGGGCTGTGCAAAAAAACGAATGCGATTTTCATGTAAAAACGCTGCTGTGATTATAAGTACATCTCCAGCACGTGCGTTCTAGCCCAATCGCGTTACCAGTAGGTCAGCCTGCTCTAAGCTGGTGTCTAATCACAACACAGGAACTGCTGGCCCAATCAGAACGTTACGAATTTTTGAAGGAGGGACTTTATAGAACAAGGAAGTCATCAGCCCATTTTTATGACAGATAGGTGAATTGTGTGACAAATACTGTTTTTTTACACGCGAAACATGAACACATGTTATATTGTACACTGTAAACACAATCAAAGCTTCGAAAAAACGCGAATAACGAGACCTTTAATATCCAAACTATAGTGAAAACACTATCAATTAGCACAGTAACAAGATCGGCAGTTTAAGACATTAATACTTCTCTTTTTAATATGAATAAGACTTTATTAGATAAATCGAAGACGTATGAACTAATCTAACACATAAACGCACGCACGCACACATTCACACAAGTTGAAGGAATGGAACTGTGGAATCCCAAGTTCAAAGCAGTACGTTAAAATGCATAGACATGAACAACCATCAATCACTTAAATAACCCTCGCATTGAGTTCCTCAATGAGGTTAAAATTATATTAGATACACCAGTACAAATGTCTGAAGGTACATTGCCTGTGTTCCCTTTGTTGGAAGTTCAGTAGTTGTTGAAGTGACGCCTTCAATGGGAAGCCCGTGGTTAGGCGTTGGCTGAAGATGCAGAGTTGTGTGGCTAGTGGAAGTTGAACGGGCAGTCGAGGTCAGACTCATAGACACAGCGTTACAAAACTTAACTCAGAACATGAAACTCTCAAACAGAAAAGAAAAGAAATAAAGTTTGACGAAACTAGGTGGTGTTTCTTCTCATCGTGGCTAAGTAGCAGCAGGCGTGCAGGCTGAAGCACGCTGGAACTGCTCTCAAAGAACAGTGATGACAAACAGCATGGCTAAAAGCTAAAGCTAAGAAGCAAAGCTAAAAGCAGGCATGACTGATAGCAAAAGCAGAGCTAGAGACTAAAAGCAAGATTTTATGGGGTCCTGAGTATTTAAACTGGCCCGTTGGCCACACCTCAAATGCTGTCTTGACCAATCAGATATTGTCTTGGCTCGGGGGGTATCATAAATCATATGTTATCTTATCAAGCATGTGGTCCGCATTTTCCCGCTCTTGCAGGGTATAAATTTGGACATGATTCCTATAACAAGAATATGATACATTTGTAAAATAACTGATGGTCAGGACTATTTCAAGCAAGCAGATTCAATCAAACACATACCAAACATAATTAAAGCTGCAAGCAGCGATGAACGGGCCCTCGCACCCGGGCTCACCGCCATCGTGTGGCTTTAGTAAAAAGGTGAACGTTGAGAAATATGCATTTAAACTCATAAATATAACTGCAATATATCAAACTTTATTCCATATGTGTGCCAATCTTCCTGTTGCCAGCAGGTGGCGCTATCGTTATAATGGAATATTGGCCTTCAGATGTGTTCAAGCCAGGACCCTTATCACACATGTGAAGTTTGGGCAAGATCGGACATTTTATGCCTGAGTTATAACATCTTTTATTCCCATGGCGAGACATCGAACTTCGTCATGGCGACATGGACATGCCTTTTAACAAAAACTCAAGATCTTCACAACTAAACATCACACAGGTCTTTAGATTAGACTGACCACAAAAAAGACATTGATGTCATAAAATTTCTAGGAGTAGTTTGTCACAGTGTAAAATATGTCACTTCCAGTTGCCAATAGGTGGCGCTATGACTATAACTGAATATTGGCATGTAGATCTGTTCAGGTGTAGAGTCTTATCAAAAATGTGAAGTTTGGGGCGGATTGGACATTGTATGTGTGAGTTATAGCACCATCATTTTTCATGGCGAATCATCGAAATTTGTCAGGTCGCCATGGACACGCCCTTTAACGAAACCTCAATTCCTTCGCAATTTAACATGGCAAAGGGCTTTAGATTACACTGACCAAGTTTGGTGTTGATCTGAATAAATCTCTAGGAGGAGTTCTTTAAAATACAACCCCTGAAAATGACAAAAACAACACCAATTTTGCAGGGAAAATTAAAAATAACCGACTTCCTGTTGGGATTCGGGTTTCGTACCAAGAGACTTTTTTGTAGCTATTGGTGTGTTACATATGTTTACCGATTTTCGTACATGTATATGACATGTAGCTCGAGGCGCACTCCATTGAAAATGTATAGGTGGCGCTATCGAGCCATTTTGCCATACCCAATGGAATATTAGCCTCCAGATGTGTTCAGGTCAGTACTCTTATCAAACATTTGAAGTTTGGGCAAGATCTGATATTTTATGACTGAGTTACAACAACTTCTACTCCCATGGCGAGACATCGAACTTTGACATGGCGCCATGGACACGCCCTTAAACGAAAACTCAAGATCTTCTCAATTTAACATCGTACAGGCCTTTAGATTAGACTGACGACAAAAAAGACATTGATGTCAAAAATTTCTAGGAGTAGTTTGTCGCAGCTTAAAATATGTCACTTCCTGTTGCCAATAGGTGGCGCTATGACTATAACCGAATATGGTCATGTCAAACTGTTCAGGACAGGAGTCTCATCAAACATGTGAAGTTTGGGGCAGATTGGTCATTGTATGTCTGAGTTATAGTAACATCCTGTTTCATGGCGAATCATCGAAATTCGCCAGGCCGCCACACACAGGCCCTTCAACGAAAACTCAAAAGCTTCGCAATTTAACATCGCAAAGGCCTTCAGATTAGGCATACCAAATTTGGTGTTGATCTGAATTAATCTCTAGGAGGAGTTCGTTAAAATACAACGCATGGAAATGACAAAAATGACACAAAATTTGCTCATAATATTAGAAATAACCGACTTCCTGTTGGGTTTCGGATTTTGCTCCAAGAGACTTTTTTGTAGGTATTGGAGAGTTACATGTGTATACCGATTTTCATACATGTACATGAAACGTAGCTCGAGGCGCACACCGTTGAACGTGTATAGGTGGCGCTGTTGAGCCATTTTGCCACACCCACTTCTGAAACCCATATCAGACGTAAATTTTCGCCAGTTCTGAGGTGTGTGCAAAGTTTCATGACTTTTCGAGCATGTTTAGGCCCTCAAAAATGCGATTCATCTTAGAGAATAATAATAATAATAATAATAATAATAATAATAATAATAATAATAATAAATATAGCTGCAAGCAGCGATGGCGGGCTCAAGCCACCAGTGCCATCGCCACCCCGGTGGGATCAGGTAAACTGTGCCCAGCGGGCACATGCATTCACAATATCCCTCTGGCAGTGAGGTTTTAAAGGATATGGCAGTTAAAGGGTTAATCCGAATCATCTAGACTTTAAAATCACATTCACAGAACAATATATATATATATATATATAACTTTAGTAACACTTTACAATAAGATTCCATTCATAAACATTATGTTAACATGAACAATATTTATATAGCATTCATTCATGTCAGTTAATATTCCAAACTTAAACATTAAAACATTGTTTTATTGTGATTTTTTTCCAAGCACATTTTACCAATTCCAAACCATATCAATCTTAATAACTACCATTATTTTTTATTTAATCATTTATGAGTGCTATACAATAGTCCAGGAAAGCTGGAAGAGAAAAACAGGTCAAGAAGAACTAACAAAAAGAATTGCAAAATAATTAGGAATTAATGTGAAGATTAATTTTTAGTCAATTCTGCAAGACAGACTTTCAGGAAAGGAGGTGGAATAAAAATGAGCTCCTAAATCTTAATCCTCAAACCATCGAACAAGAGGAGGTGGTGCTGGTCCTTCACGAGTCTCTTTAATCTGTTCATAAAGCCTATATATAAAGCCTTAATATATAGTATTTCACAATACTTCATGGTATTCTAATTAAATCATTTTTTGGAATCTTAAGTCTCTCAGAGCCTGACACCGAGTAATTCTGGAGACTCCAGGAAAGTGGCAGTTCTGTAAAATGTTGGCGCTGGAGACTAAATGCTCCCTGATAGTTTCACACCTAATTCACTTAACACACACACACACATTACCTACAGTGACAGAGGGACAGAGTGACATCAGATGTATGATAGTTTTTTAATTTTCTATCATCCATATAGTGTTGTATAGTCATGAAACTATTGTCATGAGACCAGTCATTCTGAGGAAATATGCCTCAGAATGACTGGTCTTCTATGTGTACATTTTTTTTGAAGTGTTTAGAAGCTGCACTTTAAAAAAATAAAAAGACATTTACTGGTTCCTTTTTTACTATTATTTCAAAAAATCACCACGACAAAACCATTCAAGCTATCCCAAATTCATTCACACCTGTTCTGTAAGATTAATTCTTTAAACAGTGGTAAAAGAGGATGTGGTGCTGAACCTTCAAGAGTCACTCAAAACGTATCTGTCCATAAAGCCTATAAAGAATTATTCTTAATATACAGTTCACAATACTTCGGCTTGTTATTCTAATTAAGTGAGGGTCATTTTATCAGTAAAATTCCTAAAATACATATTATTTTATTTGAAAGATTTCTATAAATTATTTAAATCATACTCGTTTCTACAATAATTATTTAAAAGTAATCCTATAGCTCCCTCTGGTGGCCATTATAGGTACTAAGAATTGCAAGCTTGATTTATAAGTTATGATAGTTTTAATTTTATGCTGGCTCTTGAAAAGGATAAAGCTATGAAACTTACTGTGCTTCCTTCAAATGAGGACTTCTACTTATATAAAAAATTATGAAGAGTTAGAATGAAAAATTTTAAAGATATAGTAAAATAACTATTGTATTTTTTATGTTACTTTAATAAATCTCTATGGCAACACCATTTAAGCTATCCTAAACCCATTCACAATTTAACATCTCAGTATATTGGCATCATGTTGAAAAAGGAGTATGGAGTAGTATGAGGAGGAGTATGAATTCATTTACAGGCTGATTTTATCATAAATCCACAATAAAATTTCTGAGTTCTGTATCAATCTGTGTTGTTGTTTGTTTATTTTTATCTTTTATTTTTCATAGGAAGATAACTTACTCTCCTTTTTAATAAATGTGCTTATAAACCAAGGACAAGCTATTTATAGCTGTATTTATAAACTGCTTACTACTGACTATTAATATTGGGACAAGGCTTTATAAAGCATGAACTGACTATTTACTAATGAGTGCAGTTATTATAAAGTGTTATCAATGCATTTGCTAATGTTAACAAATTAGACATTATTTTACAGTGTTATCAAATCCTTAAATGACTCATAAGCATTTGTGAAAGTTCTGCTTGCATTACAGCTTAGTATTGATCTGTGAGCTGAACAGATTTACTGTTACATCCATGAGATTATGTAAATTCAAATAAATATAATGTCACAGGATGTCATAGGTCAGTATCAAATGAGTTTGAAATTATTATTTGCAGCACAAATAAGTTTTTTTTAGGATTTTTAAAAATCCCTAAAACTGTCAGAAAAAGGTTAAGGCCTAAGCTATTTCTATGTGAGTGGCTAAATTTATTTTTGTTTTTATAATTGTAATACACAAACTATGAAATTATACAAAATGTATAAAAAGGTAAATAAATAAATACGCACACATTAAAAAAGCAGCCAAGTCGAATGAGTTTCCTTTTTTATATAGATTAAAATTGAAGACAGAAGCAAGTGGTAAATGTGGTCACTTTAATATTCAAATCCAGTAGATCCAGTTTATGTTCACGTGGCTGTTTTCGTTTATATTCGCCAAGCTATTATGTATTTTGAAATAATCTTGTCCGTGATGTGTTCGTTCGTACGACGAAAGACAGAAACCTGCAGCTCAAGAGATATATGTTATTCTGCCAGTCGCGCTTTCAAATAGTCTTGCACACTTAAACAGGTCACAAACACCTGCATTTAGCTCTTGTAGTGTTACAATGGGTTTATTGTGTGCATTTGTGGTAATATTTTATTTAAAAAAGCTCTTAAACAAGAATAAATTCGTTTGTTTTGAGCTCGACACTGTACGCGCTGATCGGAGGCGTGATTTCAGATAGGCAGCCACAAATATTTCATTTTCACACAAACAGTTCAAAAACATCTGAATTTAGCTCTTGGTGTGTTCTAATTGGTTGATTGTGTGATATCGCTGTAATAATTTATTTTTAAAAGCTTTAAAACAGGAATAAATTCGTTTTTTTCTGAGCTCTTTACTCCAGACGTATCTGGAGTAAATAGCTCACGTATCTCTGGCCAGAAATAATTTATCCATGAGCCCTGAACCGGTAATAATCAGATATGTTGGTTTAGCTTGTCAGTGTGAATTAAATCTAAGTATTTATTTGTATTTTTAACCGATTTAAAAGTGAAAGTAAAAGTCCGGGAATTGAACCTGTAGGGGCGCTATATCTCTCAGACAATGGAAGTCTGAAGCACATATACTCAAACAGAGGGACAGAGTGAGATGAGATGTCTGACAGTTTTTTAATTTTCTGTTATCCATACAGTGTTGTAAAGTCGTTAAACTATGCATATTTCCTCAGAATGACTTTTTCATCTGTATGAAAAAATTCTTTGACGTGTTTGGAAGCTGCAATTTAAAAATACAATAATGATTCCCTTTGTAAGGTCATTTAAAAAAATCACCACGGCAAAACCATTCAAGCTATCCAAAATCCATTCACAATTTAAGTTCCTATCAGAAATACTGATGTGTGTTCAGAGTTTTGTGAAATTCTAAGTATGTTATTTGCCTCAAAATCACCTGAGAAGTATTCCAGTTTGACATGTTGCCACGCCAACAATTTTTTAGATATCAATATCCCCCTTGCAGATTTATATCGGCTGTGTTTTAACATTATTCTGATGAAGTTTGAAGCAAATCGAGTAATAATAAGATGCTGAATTCAAATCATTTTGAAAATGACACACTTCCTTCTGCCAGTTGGTGGCGCTATAACTTTGACTCCTAATAGTCACATATATGCAATCGACATCATACAACGAATAATCTGATGAAGTTTGATTAAAATCAGGAAATGTATGTGAACGGTATTAGACACTTCCTGTTTCTCATTTCTCGCCATAATTTCAACGCCTCGCCACGAGCAAACCGTTTGAGATATCAAAAATCCCCTGGCAATTTTTCATCCCCAGTGTCTTGAGATCATGTTGACCGAGTTTGGCGACAATCGAGAAAAAAACCTATGACAAGTATTTCAAATTCCAGAGCATGCGCTTTTTACATAACTCTAAATAGCTGACTTCCTGTTGGGTGGAGCCTATGACATGCAATACGAAAGTTGTTCGGCACGATGAGATCTATATGTGTACTGAGTTTCATATGAATATGTGCAAGTATGTGTGAGCTATACATCAACATTTCTGACTGTGTTCCAGGGGGCGCCGTAGAGCCCCTGTGCCACGCCCGGGTCCCAGCCTCTGCAGGCTCCTAAAGGCCACAGATTCCAAAGTGTGCGCAAATTTTCAAGAGTTTTTGAGTATGTTAAGGACCCCAAAAGCCCCCACAACTTTGACGAAAAATTTGAATACTAAACCCTAAATAGCCAACTTCCTGTTGGGCGGAGCCTATGATATGCAATACAAAAGTTGTTTGGATTGATGAGATTTATATGTGTACCGAGTTTCATACGTCTACGAGCAAGAATGTATGATATATGGCCCTCCATATTCCAGGGGGCGCTGTAGAGCCCCTGTGCCACGCCCGTGTATCAGTCTCTGCCCGGCCCTAATGGCCGCAGGTTCCAATCTGTGTGCCAATTTTCAAGACTTTTTAAGCACGTTAAGGGCCCCAAAAGCCCCCGAGACGTTGGAAAAAATAAATAAAAATAATAATAATAAATATAGCTGCAAGCAGCGATGGCGGGCTCAAGCCACCAATGCCATCGCCACCCCGGTGGCATCAGGTAAACTGTGCCCAGCGGGCACATGCATTCACAATATCCCTCTGGCAGTGAGGTTTTAAAGGATATGGCAGTTAAAGGGTTAATCCGAATTATCAAGACTTTAAAATCACATTCACAGAACAATATATATATATATATATATATATATATATATATATATATATATATATATATATATATATATATATATATATATATAACTTTAGTAACACTTTACAATAAGATTCCATTTATAAACATTATGTTAACATGAACAATATTTATATAACATTCATTCATGTCAGTTAATATTCCAAACGTAAACATTAAAACATTGTTTTATTGTGATTTTTTTCCAAGAACATTTTACCAATTCCAAACCATATCAATCTTAATAACTACCATTATTTTTTATTTAATCATTTACAGTGTTGGGTATAGTTACTTTGGAAAGTAGTTAGTTAGGTTACAACGTTACCATCAATTAAAAGTAATCAGTTATGATACAGCGTTACCTATTCATAAAAGTAACGCGTTAGAGTACTCATGCGTTACCAAAAATTAAAAGCAGTTCGCAGCGGCTCACACATGACAGACACAGCCCCCGGCCCCTTTAAATGCACCTAGAAGTCGTGACTCCCGACAATGAATAACGTCAGTCATCCGACTAAATTAACACTGCAGGATAACAATAACAGGAAAGACAGTCAGCAATCGGCTATTCCACATGGCGTTTTATTTATTTATTATCACAGAACATATTATTAATCAAAATTCGCACCTACCCAGCCTGGGTAGCTACTTTATATTATGAGCACCACAAGATAACTCCTGATTTTTCTTTAACTTTAAATAATGCAGTTATCAAAGTACAAGTATGCTTACTTGTAAACACAACCTTAAACAGGCTTGCAGATTTAAATTCATTTAAAAATGATGAACAACCAGCCAGCCAATGATCTAACAGAAATTAACAGCTGCCTGTCAAACAAAAATTATAACAAACCGAATTAAATCCTTCACTGCCACACAGGCAAATGACAAATTGCTTAATAGCCGAACTAATTATTATTAAAGTGTCACTCACAGTCACAAGCCTAAATTCGCTTTAACACAGTCCTCTTACATTTACTCTTCAAAGTAGTGATTAAAACCTAGCGTTAAATTTGAGGTAGAATTTTTGGCGGTCGACAGAAGCTTTTCACCAAAGCAGAGTGTGCATTTTACCGTTATGTTCTTTTCTTTTTCGTTGACAAATTGAAAATAATGTGCGTACTTCCATAAACCAAACGCTGTCCTCTCTGCTATCTTGCCGGGAGTTCGAAAAAAAAAAAAAAACACACACACACAGGGTCAGGCGCAGGGCACAGACGCATCACAGCCATTGACTTTACGATCACAGAGCTTCGGCTCCGCTGATACATCCGCAGGTGGCACAGTAGACCTAGGACTACTGTCTGACAAAAAGCAGGCTGCAGTCGGGATTTTCCTTTACTTAAAATAACGGATTACTTTTTAAAAAAAAATAACGAAGTTACTGATTACTTACGCACGAAACTAACGCGTTAAGTTACAAATTTCAGGAAAAAAGTAATTAGAGTACTCTAACGCGTTACTTTGTAACGCGTTACCCACAACACTGATCATTTATGAGTGCTATACAATAGTCCAGGAAAGCTGGAAGAGAAAAACAGGTCAAGAAGAACTGACAAAAAGAATTGCAAAATAATTAGGAAATAATGTGAAGATTAATTTTTAGTCAATTCTGCAAGACAGACTTTCAGGAAAGGAGGTGGAATAAAAATGAGCTCCTAAATCTTAATCCCAGATTCTGGAAGATATATTCCTCAAACCATCGAACAAGAGGAGGTGGTGCTGGTCCTTCACGAGTCACTCTAATCTGTGCATAAAGCCTATATATAAAGCCTTAATATATAGTATTTCACAATACTTCATGGTATTCTAATTAAATCATTTTTTGGAATCTTAAGTCTCTCAGAGTCCGACACCGAGTAATTCTGGAGACTCCAGGAAAGTGGCAGTTCTGTAAAATGTTGGCGCTGGAGACTAAATGCACCCTGATAGTTTCACACCTAATTCACTTAACACACACACACACACACACACATTACCCACAGTGACAGTGGGACTGAGTGACATCAGATGTATGATAGTTTTTTTTTAATTTTCTATCATCCATATAGTGTTGTATAGTCATGAAACTATGGTCATGAGACCAGTCATTCTGAGGAAATATGCCTCAGAATGACTGGTCTTCTATGTGTACATTTTTTTTTTTTTAAAGTGTTTAGAAGCTGCACTTTAAAAAAATAAAAAGACATTTACTGGTTCCTTTTTTACTATTATTTCAAAAAACATCACGGCAAAACCATTCAAGCTATCCAAAATTCATTCACACCTATTCTGTAAGATTAATTCTTTAAACAGTGGTAAAAGAGGATGTGGTGCTGATCCTTCAAGAGTCACTCAAAACGTATCTGTCCATAAAGCCTATAAAGAATTATTCTTAATATACAGTACAAAATACTTCAGCTTGTTATTCTAATTAAGTGAGGGTCATTTTATCAGTAAAATATATACAATTCATTTTTTTTTTTTTGAAAGATTTCTATAAATGATTTAAATCATACTCGTTTCTACAATAATTATTTAAAAGTAATCCTATAGCTCCCTCTGGTGGCCATTATAGGTACTAAGAATTGCAAGCTTGATTTATAAGTTATGATAGTTTAAATTTTATGCTGGCTCTTGAAAGTGATAAAGCTATGAAACTTACTGTGCTTCCTTCAAATGAGGACTTCTACTTATATAAAAAATTATGAAGATTTAGAATGAAAAATTGTAAAGATATAGTAAAATAACTATTGTATTTTTTTATGTTACTTTAATAAATCTCTATGGCAACACCATTTAAGCTATCCTAAACCCATTCACTATTTAACATCTCAGTATATTGGCATCATGTTGAAAAAGGAGTATGTAGTATGAGTAGGAGTATGAATTCATTTGCAGGCTTTATCATAAATCCACAATAACATTTCTGAGTTCTGTATCAATCTGTGTTGTTGTTTGTTTATTTTTATCTTTTATTTTTCATAGGAAGATAACTTACTCTCATTTTTAATAAATGTGCTTATAAACCAAGGACAAGCTATTTATAGCTGTATTTATAAACTGCTTACTACTGACTATTAATATTGGGACAAGGCTTTATAAAGCATGAACTGACTATTTAATAATGAGTGCAGTTATTATAAAGTGTTATCAATGAATTTGCTAATGTTAACAAATTAGACATTATTTTACAGTGTTATCAAATCCTTAAATGACTCATAAGCATTTGTGAAAGTTCTGCTTGCATTGCAGCTTAGTATTGATCTGTGAGCTGAACAGATTTACTGTTACATCCATGAGATTATGTAAATTAAAATAAATATAATGTCACAGGATGTCATAGGTCAGTATCAAATGAGTTTGAAATTATTATTTGCAGCACAAATAAGGTTTTTTTAGGATTTTTAAAAATCCCTAAAACTGTCAGAAAAAGGTTAAGGCCTAAGCTATTTCTATGTGAGTGGCTAATTTTATTTTTGTTTTTATAATTGTAATACACAAACTATGAAATTATACAAAATGTATAAAAAGATAAATAAATAAATACGCACACATTAAAAAAGCAGCCAAGTCGAATGAGTTTCCTTTTTTATATAGATTAAAATTGAAGAAAGAAGCAAGTGGTAAATGTGGTCACTTTAATATTCAAATCCAGTAGATCCAGTTTATGTTCACGTGGCTGTTTTCGTTTATAGTCGCCAAGCTATTATGTATTTTGAAATAATCTTGTCCGTGATGTGTTCGTTCGTACGACGAAAGCCAGAATCCTGCAGCTCAAGAGATATGTTATTCTGCCAGTCGCACTTTCAAATAGTCTTGCACACATAAACAGGTCACAAACACCTGCATTTACCTCTTGTTGTGTTACAATGGGTTTATTGTGTGCATTTGTGGTAATATTTTATTTAAAAAAGCTCTTAAACAAGAATAAATTCGTTTGTTTTGAGCTGGACACTGTACGCGCTGATCGGAGGCGGTGATTTCAGATAGGCAGCTGCAAATATTTCATTTTCACACAAACAGTTCAAAAACATCTTAATTTAGCTCTTGGTGTGTTCTAATTGGTTGATTGTGTGATATCGCTGTAATAATTTATTTTTAAAAGCTTTAAAACAGGAATAAATTAGTTTTCTCTGAGCTCTTTACTCCAGACGCTCGTGATCACAACGGTGATTCATCTCTCCTATTTCTCACGTATCTCTGGCCAGAAATAATTTATCCATGAGCCCTGAACCGGTAATAATCAGATATGTTGGTTTAGCTTGTCAGTGTGAATTAAATCTAAGTATTTGTTTGTATTTTTAACCGATTTAAAAGTGAAAGTAAAAGTCCGGGAATTGAACCTGTAGGGGCGCTATTTCTCTCAGACAATGGAAGTCTGAAGCACATATACTAAAACAGAGGGACAGAGTGAGATGAGATGTCTGACAGTTTTTTTTAATTTTCTGTTATCCATACAGTGTTGTAAAGTCGTTAAACTATGCATATTTCCTCAGAATGACTTTTTCATCTGTATGAAAAATTCTTTGACGTGTTTGGAAGCTGCAATTTAAAAATACAATAATGATTCCCTTTGTAAGGTCATTTAAAAAAATCACCACGGCAAAACCACTCAAGCTATCCAAAATCCATTCACAATTTAAGTTCCTATCAGAAATACTGATGTGTGTTCAGAGTTTTGTGAAATTCTAAGTATGTTATTTGCCTCAAAATCACCTGAGAAGTATTCCAGTTTGACATGTTGCCACGCCAACAATTTTTTAGATATCAATATCCCCCTTGCAGATTTATATCGGCTGTGTTTTAACATTATTCTGAATGAAGTTTGAAGCAAATCGAGTAATAATAAGATGCTGAATTCAAATCATTTTGAAAATGACACACTTCCTTCTGCCAGTTGGTGGCGCTATAACTTTGACTCCTAATAGTCACATATATGCGATCGACATCATACAACGAATAATCTGATGAAGTTTGATTAAATCAGGAAATGTATGTGGACGGTATTAGACACTTCCTGTTTCTCATTTCTCGCCATAATTTCAACGCCTCGCCACGAGCAAACCTTTCGAGATATCAAAAATCCCCTGGCAATTTTTCATCCCCAGTGTCTTGAGATTCATGTTGACCGAGTTTGGCGGCAATCAAGAAAAAATCCTATGACAAGTATTTCAAATTCCAGAGCATGCGCTTTTTACATAACTCTAAATAGCTTGACTTCCTGTTGGGTGGAGCCTATGACATGCCAATACGAAAGTTGTTCGGCACGATGAGATCTATATGTGTACTGAGTTTCATATGAATATGTGCAAGTATGTGTGAGCTATACATCAACATTTTTTGACTGTGTTCCAGGGGGGCGCCGTACGAGCCCCTGTGCCACGCCCGGGTCCCAGCCTCTGCAGGCTCCTAAAGGCCACAGATTCCAAAGTGTGCGCAAATTTTCAAGAGTTTTTGAGTATGTTAAGGACCCCAAAAGCCCCCACAACTTTGACGAAAAATTTGAATACTAAACCCTAAATAGCCA